>NW_024609836.1:92688072-92800845 GCF_016920785.2 Ixodes scapularis
CTTGCTATAATTACAGCTTCCTTGTTTGGGGTAGCACAACGGTTACAAATATGCATCACTTGCATGTTCGCCAGAAGAGAATAATTCAAATTATGTGCAATGCGGAGTTCAACACTCACACATCACAACGTTTCAGAAACCTTCATATAGTTCCAATTACATAGCATTCTAATTATAAACTTCTGCTCACATATCAAACGTCTGTAAGGCAAAATCAACTTGTTTTTCTATCAATCGCCAATATGAAGCGGAGAGTGCCTGCATATGCAAGCCGTTGTGTTGACACACATGGTCAACGCCTCGCTCGAGAACAGGCTACGGCCTCCAGATGTTGCAGTACTCGTTGCCTAACCCTATTGGAAAAACCAGCATGAAAATCAAACTGGCCATGCTGGTAACTAAGCTGGTCAATCTGGTCAATGTGTTAGCCAAACTGGTTAAACTGGCAATCAAGCTGGTTTAAGCTGGGCAAGCTAGAATTTAAGGTGGTCAGTCTGGTTTAAGTAAAAACCAGCATGGTCTAACTAGAATCTGGTTTTAGATTCAATCTGGTGTAGCTGGGAGCCAGTCTGGCCCTAACTGATCAAACTGGTTTTCCATGGAGCCAATGTGGTCAAGCTGGGAGACAAGCTGGTCATGCTGGGTGACAAGCTGGTGAATCTGGTCGAACTAATAATCGTTTTGGTCAAGGTGGTCATGCTGGGAGCGCGCACACCAAGGTCGGCTAGAGATAGCCGAACTGGCATTGCTGGGAGCGCGCGCGCCAAGGTCGGCTTCGGCTAGAACGAGGCCACGTCCTGTTCTTTGTCCTCTCCTTTTTGGTAGACAACCGGGCGAGTCAGGCGCGCTGCAAGCTACCTTTGTGTGCGAAAAAAGAAAGAGAGAGAGAGTGGTAGGAACGGAGAATTTGAGACGCGTTTGGCTATCTTGGACACATTTTCGAAGGGACGGCTGTGTGCGCGTTGTTTGGAGACTACTTGAACGACGGTGCAAGCGAAGCGGGTTTTGAGGAGACAGCGAGCGGCAGTCCGTTCAGTGCGGGAAGATGTCGGACGTCCCGACTGAGGCGTCGCTTCGTGTCTTCGAACGTGTGTATGCTCGTGAATGACGGTGGTGCCGAGGAGTATCGCCAATGCCATCGAAGCCACACGGATTTCCTCGCCATTGCCGACCACGCAAGTTGCCGCTTCGCCCCCATCACTGGCGGGACCCAGGTTCGCTTCTCTCATCCGTGTAGTATTTTCTTTTGCTATTGCCTGTTTTTGGCGTGTGTCTAGTATTTTTCGTGTCGAAAGATAAGCAATCGGGTTTTATTAACATTGTTGCCTTTGTACCGAGAACCACTGTCTGTGCGTCGGTTAGTACTAGCTGTGTCAGCGCCGAGGATATGTAGCATCTGAGTTCATGTGAGGCGGCTGCAAGTACGAAACTAATAAATTGGATGCCGAGTTGGCTTTTCTGAAGAGCTTGGCTTGTTTATCGCGTGTATTAATTTTAACACGTTAAACTGGTTGGGAAGTCCACCAGCATGACCAGCATGCCAAACTGGGCATGCTGGGGCAATAACCCAGCTTGAAGCTGGGACCAGATCAACCAGCATGACCAGTATAACCAGATAAACCAGCATGACCAGTATGACCAGCATGACCGGCATGCCAAGCTGGGCATGCTGGGGCAATAACCCAGCTTGAAGCTGGGACCAGCTTAAGCTGGTTTTTTCAATAGGGAATGTTATAAATAGTGCACATAGACTGGGCTCGGATTTGATGAGTTTGAGCAGAAAGGATATTCGTTCATTGTTTCTCTAATGTTATTTGTGCCCAGTTTTGATGGGACCTCCGACCTGCAAGAAATGTTCGTGATATATGTCAGATATATATATATATTCTGTTTAATGCTGTGTGTTTTGCTCCTATGTAAACCTTTTTCTACGGGTCACTAGTATGTAAAATAATTTCTCTCGTTGATGGTGGGGAGGAGAAACTCTGTCAAGCGACAACAGTCTGCTTTTTTTTTCTTCCTCCCCCTCTCCCCTGGAGAGAAACAATAAAGTTGAAGTTGAAGTCTGAAAGAAACAGTCTCCTTTTATCCTCGCAATTTCGCCGCGACAAAAAAACAAAGCTTCTGAATCAGTGGCGGTGTGTGCGAGTATACTTTGACCAGACTAGGACCAGTACGCCTCTGTGTAGTCATGAACATTCCAACTTGATATCTTTTCATGACGCCTTGAAGCTCTCAGTGAATGCCGCAAAACCCGCGCGTACAAAATACGCACTAAAAGAAAAAAAAACAAAAAAAAACAGGGTCGTCAATAAAAAAACTAGGCCAACTCACCATTGTGTGAAATAATGCGAAGATCTGCTAGCGTCGCACGTAAGGCTCGGCGTCTGAGACTGCCTCCAAATCAGTCTACTTTCCATCTCCTCCGAGATAGTTCAACGCTTCGTGAGCACCCACCCCACACCCCCGAGCACGCGTAATATCCTCGATAATTCGTAGATTGCCCAGTGCTGATACAATGTAATCTTGGTACATGTACGTGGGAAAAACGGCAGCGCCAACACCGAGACCTTTATCTTTAAAGGTGCGCTAAAGTATATATCGAGATGCTCTACTTATAGTGCAAACTCAAGCTGCGTGCCCTATATAAAGCTATAAAACCTATAAAATCCAAAATTACTCACGCGTTACCCAATTTTTTATGAAAAACACGAAAAAACATCGCGACACAGGGTGGTGTTCAGATTTTTTGTCACGGTTATAGCGGGGAAAGGGCCCACGAATCATTAGAATTTTGGGTCTTCTAAAATCCTTAGGGCGAGTAGGTTCAGCCTTACGCCAAAAAAAAAAAAAAAAAAAAAAAAAGAAAAAGAGCATCTCAAAACCCATTCAATGAAAAACTCAGCCCTTCCACTCTGGTGAAGGAAGAAGAGCAGCGGAGCTGTACTATGTGCCGCCATCTATGAGCGACAGCGGCAACCAGAAAACCGGCAAGCCGACTGTCTGGCTGCCGTCACCGCTCACAGATGGCGGTAGCTGTCCAGAGGGTTGTGTCGAGAGTTATTTGTCCACGGACACGAAACTAGGGAAACTAGCCCTTAACAGCTCCGCTGTAATAGTCCCAGACAGAATGGCAATGGCAAGAAGACCTTTCGATGGTTCTCCCCAATGCTGGGCGAGCTTGCCTTCGATAACACTTCTCATGGGCCTCAAGAGTGCACCCGCAGTCAAAGCACGGTGGAAGGCAGCGAACGCGTACCGAAGGCCGGGCATTCGAAAAAGACGCCTTGCCGTTTTCGTCCTTTCATATTCAATGACGTGACCTAAAGAACTGAAAAAAAAAAAATTTAAAGACGTTTATAACTCTCTGTAATGCGAAATTAGAGCGCAGCTCCTAAGGAGGAGGAGGAAACAGTACGGAGGGGAAAGTATGCCTCTCCTCCCTCTCCGTTCCCTCCCCCCCCCCCACCTCCCTTTCTATTTAGTGGGGAAATTTTCCCGGCAAATTTAGCGCGGAAACTTAACCCGCTAAATTTAGCGGGAAATCGAGCTTAATTTTTTCCACAACATTTAGCGGGTTAAGTTTCCCCGCTAAACTTAGCGGGGAAACTGTGACGTCCCATAACGCAACACGCTTGGCTACGCCGACGCCGACGCCGCTCAACCCGGAAATGGGCGCCTAAGAGCTGCGCTCTAAAAAATAATGTTATCAATTACAACTTGTATATACCGCGTGCTCAATTCATGCCGTCGCTTCGAGGCGTGAATTGAGCACGCGCCCCTGGGACAGCGTTCCGCAGTTATTTATTTATTTATTTACTCCCTCAGGGCCCGAAGGCATTACAGAGGGGAGTGGACAGAGCATCCGTAATACAACAAATTGTGAATTAGGCAGGTGAAAAAAAAAAAGAAACATCAAACAAACTTCTTACTCGGAACAGAGAACATAGTTACAAACGGCATCTTTAAACGCAGCACTTTCTAGTATGTCGACGATGTGAGCGGGAAGGTGATTCCAATCCAAAGATGTCATTGGTATGAAAGACTGGTGAAAACTTGATGTGTGACAGGGAGGGATAGCTACTTTATTTCGATGATAGATACGCGAAGAAACATAAGAAGGTTCAGTTATCAAAATTTGTCGTAATGCCGGGTTATAATGATAAACTTTATGAAACAAGCACAGTCTGGATACTTTTCTGCGGTGAGAGAGGATAGGAAGGCCCAAAGTGTTTTTCATTTCAGTCACGCTAAATGTGCGATGATAGTTATGTAAAATGAATCGGACAGAACGGTTTTGAACGGCTTCAAGCGATAATGCAAGTGATTTGGTCGGATCCCAAATGGCAGCAGCGTATTCTAGTTTACTGCGGAGCAAAGATTTATAGAGAAGCAGTTTTAAAGGTGTCATGAACCGATTTTCCTACTTCTTCCTCCTTAGCTTTAATCCTCAACTCAAATGCGAATTGTGAAATCACGTCGTCGTGACATTCTTCGGCACCGGTGCGACGACTCCTAGCTTCCATCGTGCTTTTTATGCACCCACCATAGAACTTGTCATTTCCCAGTGACGATAAGTTCCGTCAGGGCACTCATTGGCCACGAACGCGAATCCGAATGTTCGTCGACGGATTTATTGTTGACGACAGCATACGTCCGAGTGACGCAGTTCTCGTGTCCAATGCGTGAGCTGGACTCGGCTGACGTCAGTTTGGCGCCGGTGACGCGCTTTTGGAACCGCGGATGCATCATAGTGAAAAGGCGGAGAGCTTTCGAAGGAAAGAAGGTACAAAATAGTCCGCTATATTTTCAAATATTCGTACCAAAAAGCTGGTTGTTGACTTTCTACTCTCTTTCTTTTGGCCAACTAAACGATATGCAATTAGTAAGGTCCCAGTTTAAAATCATTTATCCCAGCCCAAAATTCGTTTCATGGCCTCTTTCAGCACAGGGGAGCCAAAGAGAAATTTATTTTAAGAAATCCTAGCATGCGGTTAGCTGTATTAGTTACATATTCAATGTTAGTGTTCCAAGAAAGGTTGTTATTTATGTATACGCCAAGATATTTATACGATGTTACGGGTTCCAGTAAAACATTGTCGATATGGTAAGACGGACAGGTGTTATTTTGACGCGAGACTCTCATGGATTTGCACTTATTAATATTGAGTTCCATTTTCCATTTAGCACACCAGCACGAAATATTGTTAAGGTCCGTCTGCAGTGATTGAGTATCAGAATCATTAGTTATTTCAGAGTAAATGACGCAATCGTCGGCGAAGAGACCAATGGTTGACGAGATATCTGCTGGGAGGTTATTGACGAAGATTAGGAACAAAAGACGACCTAAAACAGAACCTTGTGGGATACCAGGAGTTACGGTGCAGGAGTGCGAGTTATTGTCGTTAACATGAACAAATTGGGGGCGATTAGATAGAAAGGATTTAATCCAAGCCAATGATTGACTATCGATGTTGAGTGTACTTAGTTTATAGAAAATGAGCCTATGTGAAACACTGTCGAATGCTTTAGCGAAGTTACTACGATCTCTTAAAACTCTCCATTGTATGCTGCCCCGCAATGCACTTCGAATGCCAATCATCACTACCTAATGAGAAAGGCACCCGATATTAGGCTCTAACGATCATCCTCATTCGCCAACAGTAATGCCAATTTAGCGCAGTTTCTGCTATATCTAACAAATTAGTTCTTTTTTTTTTTTTTGACGGTAAAAAAAAAAAAATTGAGTTTGGCGGCTAGCGAATTTTTCGACGGGCCACTTTTGTACGTCGCGAATTTCTGGAGGATGCCTCACGCAGTGCACCGTCTCAAAATTGTCCTTTCAAAACACAATTTCCGTGTCCTCTAAAAACATCGAAATTGAGAGTGGCACGACAAGCGACCGGGACCCCTCCTCCCCTCCTAAAAGCATAAACAAATCTGCGAGGCTTCAGATCAACGGTCGCTTTCTACGCAAGACAAAGCTGGCGAATCGTGAGGCACCCAAGCCAAAAACTTGAAACGCCCGCCCCTAAAACAAGAAAAAAAGAAATTAAAACTAGTGGAGCAAAACTATTATCATTACCTTTAAGCAAAATCGTCAATACAGTGTGTTCTGGTGTCATGTTAAGGCCTATACACATAAAGACGCCTGGGGCAAAAGCCTGTTCGCCGAGTTGGCCGAATTCGCCACGTCGACGTTGGTGCTGTCCTAGTCGAATGCAAAAGTAGAGAGGACGTTTAGCCAGCTTAAGAACCTTCGACCAGTTCGCGCTTTCCACTTCTCCCTCGCTTTCTCCTCTCCCTCCTTCTACCCTGTCCACCGTTGTCTGTTTCCTCCTCCCCATGGTGAGGAGGATCTTCTGCCTTGCAGAATCTCGAGTCTGGTCGTCGGCCTTTAACATAGTAAAACCCAAACTGAGGAACAAGCCGAAACCTGAAACAAGAAGCGCCATCCTCGTGGTAAAAGCGGGGCAAAAGCAACACAAAAAGCGTTTTTTTTTTTTTATTAAGAACTTTTTATGGAGGTTTTAAGTGCAATCGGGACATCTACAACGTATGTGCAACCAGGGGCCCTAATCTACACGGCCGGACCAAGGGACCGGGACGCGCATCGCCGCTTGCTGTGATTGGTCCGCGCCACACTGTCGACCAATCGGAGCAGGCGGCGATGTCCTAGACCCTCAGTCTCGCCGTGTCGCTTAGGGCCCTAAGTCACCTTCCTGGTCCCTCAACAAGTACCAGAGGTCCTGTGGAGATGGTGTAGGATGACAACATCGGTGACGAAGACATCCGCAATGTAAAAACGATCAAGGAGCAGGCGAGCTGGTGTATGTTGATCATGTTGAAATCTTGAGACTGGGAAGGAAACTTGAAAGAAAAATTGCAAGACACAAAAAAGGAGGGACAGGACAAGCGTCTCAAACTCAGCTAACAAATTTTATTCCCTCCACAGCTTTAATAGTCACCTCCCAATGTCACCGCCAACTCCCACCGATACGCTTCTCCCTTTCCACAAAGACCTTCAAAACCCCAAGAGTTCACCATTGTACTCTGTAAGGACGTTCTGAACAAAACACAAAGGTAGAACAAAGATCCAAAACAAATCTAGAACCGCACGCTTCATACAAAATCCTCCTGAAAAAAAAAAAAAAAAAAAAAAAAGCGTTGGCAATAACCTTTTTAACGTTGTTTTTTTTTTTTTTTTTTTTTTTTTTAGGAAGATTTTGTATGAAGCGTGCGGTTCTAGATTCGGTTTTGGTTGTTTGTTGTTCTTTCGTGTTTTGTGCAGAACGTCCTTACAGAGTACAATGGTGAACTCTTGGGGTTTTGAAGGTCTTTGCGGAAAGGGAGAAGCGTAACGGGGGGAGTTGGCGGTGACCTTGGGAAGTGGCTATAAAAGCTGTGGAGGGAATAAAATTTGTTAGCTGAGTTTGAGACGTTTGTCCTGTCCCCCCCCCCCCCCTTTTTTTTGTGTGTGTCTTCCTGCAATTTTTTTTTTTTCAAGTTTCCTTCCCAGTCTAAAGATTTTAACATCATGATCATCAATGTTCCTTTCTGTGTGACCTGTGAGTTGTTTTGTTTTTTGTTTTTTCTTCCATCAGTCTGGGGAACATTAGTAACTTTTAGCCTAATCTGTGATGAGGTTGACGACAACCGCTGCACTAAAGCCTATAGTATCCTAGTTACACTCTTTCGAAGACTCTTTTATATGTTCTTTCAGCTCTCATACTATCGGGGATCTTTTAAGAATGATAAAACTTTATATCATACAAAATTTCAGTTTTTTGTTTTTTATATATACAATTGGTATTAGCGGGAAATTTAGCGGGTACGTTTTAGAATTCAGCTGGATCTGGCGGATTTTTTATTGCTTTTTAGCGGATTTCTGAAATTGCCAGGTTGGGTTATAAATAGCCAAATTGGGCTAGGTTTTTTTTTATTATTATTATTGCAGTTGGCAAAAAAGTGGTAGTTGGCTATTTAGCTAGTATTGGGCTATTTCTGACCCGTGCTGGGCACACCAAAATGCCTCAATGTACGTGGGTTTATAGCACAGGTCAGTGGTTTATACATTCAAATATGGTATTTTTAGAGTAAGTTACGTAAACATTCGGCGCTTCAGTCTGTTAGCTCTGATAAGTATGCGACAAGCAAGCAAATTCGTCAGCTCTTTGCGCACCTTGTGCAATTGTTTACCCCTCAATCGTCCGAATGCAAGCGTGTGCTGTTATTTCTCCATCTCAACCAGTGACTGCGCAATTCCTCGCCGCCTCAACAGTATCTGTTCCGCACATTGTGTAGGGTGACTGTTGATTGGCGTGCACCTATACTTTGTGTTTAATTCTGCATAGTTTTCCCATGACGTCAATCTGGTCACCAAGCCCCGATACAAAGCGTCCCATTAATACAGTGGAAGGTATGTTGACATGCGCTGGTACGAGCGTTTCAAGAAGTTCGCCAAACGTGCAAGGGACGCCATTTCTGGGGCATTTCGGCACCGTTGCAGAGGAAACAACACGGTGTTCATTATTTATGTTTTGAAATCATGGAGACTGGGGACAGAGAAAAACGGGGCGAGACGTGTCCCGTTTTCTCCGTGATGTACCCGCGCTCTTCCGTTGGTTCTGCGAACTAGTGACGCTAGTTCGTGTGAATGTTTCTATTTGGTGTATAAAAATGTATTACGTGCTTTTTGCGTTTAAAACAAACGTTTAAAATGGTCAAGTTTCTTTATTTATATCTCGTAAAAATGTGGCGGGTCACAGTACAAACACCTGGCAACCCTGATGGCAACACTGGTACCCCCAAAGGCGGCGAAGGCTTTTTCTGCCGCTTAAGGGGTGTCCAAACAGGACACTACAAAACGCACGACTCCGACAAATCGTGAAAATTGAAGCGGGCTTGAAGCGGGCGCCTCCGCTTCAATTTTCACGATTTGTCGGAGTCGTGCGTTTTGTAGTGTCCTGTTTGGACACCCCCTTAGCCGCTGTCTATACCGCGCTAATTTCTGACAATGCGGTGAGAGCTACGCATATGCGCTCCCACCGGACCCATTAACCGTCTCCCTTTCTCTGCCTTTCATCACCTGACCCCGCCATCACGAGGAGAAAGACAGACGCGTGACTGCTCCAACGAGCACGTGGCTTCCTCCGCAGCTGTCAGCTTAGGGACGTACTGACACTTTTCGGCCTCCGTCGCGAGGGCGCTGCCATCCAATGCTGAGCGCAAGTTCGTCTGCTTCTTTTCCAGGGGTTGTGGTGACGTCAGAATGCCGAGCTGTGATTAGTTCTGAATGAAGGATAGTGGGTAGACCTTTAAGGCAGCTTGCTTTGAGGCCTACCCACTGTCCTTTCTATCAAAGCCAGTCAGAGCTCAGCGTCGTTCTGCCGTGACCGCGACTCCTGCGCGGAAAAACCAGAACGACTTGCTCTACGCATACACCGCCTAAAGGACAAGTCCTGCACCTCTCCCCCCCAAGTGTCATCGGAGCCAGGCACCGCCGCCTAGAACTTGCGTTAGCGCCACTGCCAGCGCATCTCGCAGCGTCTCACAAAGAGCGCGACGCTAAGACGCGGCGACGCCAAGACGCATAGGCAGTTTGATACTTTAAGAGTCTAGACCCATGTTACGAATAAAAAAAACAAGGCGCGTGGTGCCAAAAAAAAAATAACACGTTTTTTCTGTAAGGCTTATCTAATTATGAGGCGCTGGAGAAAACCAGCCTTCTGAGTTAAGTCTTTATTTCGAACGCATTTTCTTCGCGTTTAAACCACTGAAAAGCCTCAGCACGTACCTCGTATCGCCGCAGTGTTCTTCCGCAGCATAAAGGCTGTCTGCTTTAATCGCCGTAACCATGGCAACGAACGCCGAATGACCTTTTTGGGATGGCGCGTGTATCACTAAAGAGCGTGCTAATCACCCCCCCGACTGCGTCCACGCCGCCTCGCGGCGAATCTGCGGCTGCTCATTACAAGACTATTACTTTGGCTAGCGGACGACGTTCGGAAAATGGCGTCAGTTGCTGCTACCTTCACGCGGCGGTACCGTGCGTGCTTCCATTCATTCGGAGTTCGTTGCCACGGTCATCATGGCAGACGGCTTTTATGCTGCGGAAGAACACTGCGGCAATACGAGCTGTGTGCTGAGGTACTTCCCGCATGCTTTTCAATGGGCGGAATGCGAACAAAAAGAGTTCGAAATAAGGACTTAACGCAGAAGGCTGGTTTTCTCCAGCGCCTCATAATTTGACAAGCGTTACACAAAAAGCATATTTCTAGACCGGAGTTTGGAGATAGCTTTTTTCTTACAAAAAAAAAAAAAAGAGTCGAGTATCAATGTGCCGACGCACACTGACACTTCCGTTTTGCCGCTTTCCGTCTCCCGCTTTGCGGCGACTCTGGTCGACCTTCGGCGTGATGGCCGGCGAGACGGGGAGCCACCGACGATGATGTCATCGGCAGGCCTTGTCTTCTTGGCGGCATGTTCGGCCACCTCGGAATCCTGTGACGCTAAAGCAGCTCTTCGCAACATCACCGCCGTATATATGGAAAGACGCGGGGATTCCCCATGATCTCCCGCGCAAGCTGCTCGCCGAGGCTGATCAGTGCGCTAAACATAATTTATTTGGCTACGGATACCAAGCGGTAAGGGCAGCAGCATATATCGCAGGTGGAGACGGAGATGGTTGACGTGCGTTAAGAAAATAAACACGTTGATTTTTAAAAGTCGCGAAGCGGAAGACTAAAATTCACATTATAAGGCAATTACTTATTTTCTTTTTCGTTAAAACTGCAGAATGCACAAGCACGCCGACCGGAACCATGCGGAAAGAACAGCAGCAAGGTCGGCAGTCCCTGCCATCTTTGCCGCCGCCGTCGGCGAGAGGGCGAAAAGCGGGTTTCACCGCGTTTCCTGCCTTACTTTGTAAAGTGTCCTACGATGCTTATCTTTACTGCCTAACTGCATGCTATCGCTGCGTGCGAATGTCTTTTTCTTTTTTTACTTGCTTTTGTATAACGTTTGGACTATTTCCACCGTCGGCGTACCGGATACGTGTCAGGGGGCTCAAGATGTCAGCGTTAGCACTTCCTCACACTCAGTATTTAGATAACAAAGGTTTAAAGGTCAATGGCTTATTAAACCGGAGGTTTGTTCAGGGATGGTGAACATTCGCAACAAGAAGTGCAAGGTATATTTATGATCGCGCATTTAGGATCTTGTATACTCTGTACACGAAAGTAACAAATATAACCAACGTAAGGAGCCACTATCCCATGTTTCCTGACAGAACCGGTTTGTCTTCATAAAAAAGCAAACACAGCTGCTTCTGTTTCCATAGGGAAACTCGAGAGCAGATAGTCAACGAATTTTTAACTCGTATTTTAATTTATATTTAGAATGAACGTTATCATCATTTTGAATTGTGTCTACTAGCCGAAACTTCGAGGTTAATCAGTAATCATCAATATCACGCGATTTGTTTCTTCATGATGTTACGCTAAAAACAGCGGTCGCAGCCCTAATACGCATTATACAAAAGGCAGTCTGCAGACAGTAGTGAGTTTTAGGGAACCGTCTTTTGCACATTCGATACGGTATACGATGGGACCTCCGCGGTACGAACTTCGCAGCATATGTGAGTCTTCTGCGCATGCGCAGTTCGTAGCGGAGGGCCCGCCGTACCGTATCGGGCGTTTCCAAAACGGTTCCCTAAAACTCTCTACTGTCCGAGGCGTGTTTCTTCGCTTGTATGGCGGTCCTGTTCCTTTGGTCACGCAAAATCAGACCACAGACATGTTTGATGCATACACATGCATGAAGCAAACACGCTCCGAACATATGCTAGGTGGCGCAAGCTACCACCCGTTACAAAGAGTATAGCCAGTGGCATCCATCCATCGGAGAGTGTCCGCAGGTAATTCTGTCGCCATCTTCTGCAGTGAACACCGTGTCTTTCGTATAATGTATGAGCAATGTGAGTGCAGCCTAAAACCGGGGTCGCACCGCCCACACATTCCATACACTGCACATACAAGGAAGTGGCGTCACACGACGTCTCCTCACGTTCACGTGACGCCACTTTCTTCACTAAATTTAGCGAAAAGTGCACGGACGGAAATAGGGACGGACGGACCAAATTTCGGGATTGGGGGTAGCGTTAAAGAGCATTTCATGCTCTTTAACGTATTTGGATGTACTCCTTGGGGGACATCCAAATCTGGATGTCCTCCAAGGAGGACATCCAGATTGCAACATCTGCAGATGCGGTGATTCAAAGAGTTAAGCATTTTCTTTCTACAACATGGCCATCGAAAGGTAAACTAGGTACGGAATTTTCACCATACTACCAAGTGCAATCTGAGCTTCCAGAGGTGGATGGCTTACTTCTACGGTGGAGAACGGGTTGTCGTCCCATCTATGATGACTACCAAGGTCATTGCCCTGGGTCACGACTCACACTTGGGAATAGTACGAACAAAACAAGGGTTGAGACAGTGGTATTGGTGGCCAGCCATGGATGCCGAAGTGGCACACGCAGTTCGAGGTTGTCTGACAAAGACATCTCCGGCTCCTCTTCCACTACTCCTATGTCTAAAAAGACAGACATATGATTCCACCCGCCCTTCTAAGCCAATTTCCTCCCATTAGAAAACACGGTTCGGACAATATGCACAGCGACTGTCGTTTGTATCACGTATTATTAGTTCGAGCGCGGCTTACCACCGTCTGATTGGTTGCGTGCTACAAGGAGCATATTTGTGTCAAAAGAATGAAGCAAAAAGGACACAAAATTCCAGCACAGCCGCGAGCACGAAAAGAGGAGACATTAATCAAAATGAAGCGACTCAATGGCGACGAGTATGTCAGCGCCCTCTATCCACCACTTAATCAACCAATGACGATGAAAAAAGGACTATGTGAGCGCCACGATGGATTCGTTCGCGAGCGTGGGACGCGTTCGTCCTTGGGAAAGAGCGTAGCGGAAGCGTGCGCTCGAAACAATCAGAAGTAAAACGAAACGAGGCACCGACAACAAGCGGCCTCCGCTGTGGATGATGGCCTTCGACATCCGGCACGCTCTCGTTGGGTTCGTGTACGCGGGACTCGATGGAGGCGCCGGTATTGCCACATGGTGTTAAAGAGCCATTGACACCCCAAAGGTCATATTTTTTAAGTTGTTGTCTTAAACGATCCAAGTTGCGGTCATAGGTATTTGTAGTCATAGGGCATTTGATCGATTAACCTACCGATTAATCGATTAAAGCTTTAATCGTGATACATTTTTTTAACCGGTTAATCGGTAATATTTTAACGAACCAAAATCAAGTAAAAAGTAAACGGTCTCACCATGCAGACGTGGATGATAACACATTTATCAAGGGCAAACTTTAGGTCAAGATGGGCCTAAAGTAAGCTGTAGGGGGCAATATTTGTAACTACAGACAAGTGCAGAAGGTTACACGTGTCCTGGCCATTTCAACGCCGCTCGACTGTCCGCTTAACGCAGCAGAGAAGAGTGTGCACAATCAAAGGAAGTCGCTCTTGGAGGATAATATCAACGAACCTCTTAACATCATGCAGCCGAAGTAATAATCTGCGAGTGTGATTCATAATAGAAACTGCGTATTCCGCCCTTTACGTCATATTCAGCAAATGCAAAAACAGAAAAACAAATCTTAATTTTGACTGTACAAAAATATTATGCATAGAAATGAACGAGAGCGATTAATCGATAAATGAATCGATTAATCGCTCTCGTTTAAGATTAATCGATTAAAGGGTGGCGATTAATCGGATTAAAACTTTTAATCGACGCCCAGCCCAAGTCAAAGGCACGCAAAAAATACCACAAAGCGCAAAATAAAACAAAAAATTCTCCACGCGCGGGCGAGTTTTTTATTGTTTTTATTTAAGGCATTTTTCTCTCCCTTTCTCACCTCCTCGCTTCTTTTTATTTATGGCGTGATTGATTATAAAACTTGGAAGCTTTGTAAGCGAACTTTTTATAATATTTAATACCGGCATTCAAAAAACATGTTTTTTAACGCAATTGCGAACGCACTACGGTGGACCTTCTTTTTGAAATACTGAAAATGGAGTCCGGATTGATGTCGCCTCCTGGCTTTTTCTCCTACCTCGGAAAGCATGGCGGCGCCGGCGGCACTCGGCACATCATCACATGTAGCACTGAGGATGGTCGGTCAGTCGGGGAATCGGACCAAGATCTCTTTTTTAGGTGTCCGACGACCTCTCAGGCTTCGAAACGAAAATCGTCCAACCGTCGAAACAACTGGGTTTGGTGTATGTGTACTGTAGTTTCGGTTGTGACTCCGCCGGGGAAGTCTTTCACGCAAAACCGGCGCGACGTGGCCCCTCGTGTCGCTCACAAAAGTCCACTGCGCGCTCCCTTCGACCTCACACCGTCTCAGAGAAATTGAGATCGCTAATAGGGCCCTAAAAAAACTTGAAACTCGAAAGTGAAGCGTCGTCTGCTCACAGCGACAGGCGGCAGACACGAAGAAAAGCGGTTGATCGCGGGACGCGGGCGAACTTCGGTTCCGGGCGGTTCAGAGGCGTGAGAGAAACTCGAGTTGCAGGACGACTCAATCTATGACGTCATTGCACTGGCGCGGATCGAGCGGGAACTTCACATTGGGCTTTGGGAAATTGTTATTTTACTTCACAAATACTGAGTTCCCAAGTTTTGAATTTCGAGGATAATGTCCAGGCATCGTTTTCGATCGTTTCAGATAGTGACAAAAAATTATTTTGACCTGTTCGTGTTCTTTGAAAGGGCCTCCTTAGGAAATTACGACGCTGCACTTCGAAGTTAACAATGAATATATGTTGCAAGTCATACGCAATGGGAGAAAGGGTGTGTGAGAGTAGCTTTCGCTGCGTTCACGAGGCTCTTCTGGTCACCAAAAAGAAGGGCAAACTGGCGTCACGTGCATGTCGTGTATATGTGCAGGAACGTTGGGATTTAGACACAAATCGTTTTTGCATTTGGATTCTGCTCTCAGGCGGACACCATAAAATATCCTACTATTGGGATGGATGGGTGAGAATGAACCTTTTAAATCGGGCAGCGATTTTCGCAACTTAGCCAGTGTCTTTTTTTTAACATTTATTTAGCATAGAGTTATATATCTAGAGGCTCATTCTTAAAGGAGCTGTGCAACAATTTTAACGTTGAAAAAATTTTCATCTTCTACTTTTAACATTGTTTATCTTGTCACAAAGGACAGAAAACACATCTCTTTCCTTCAAAATGTTGCGATTCCTCCGAGTCATCGCTAGGCAAAAATTAGAATATTCCCCGACCTGCAGCCGCGAGCGGTGGCCATGAGAACCACGCGGCATGACGTCAATGGGGGACTTGTAGAAAGATAGGAAGTTGCGCAAATACCTGCTCGATAAAACGTCATTTTTCTATACATCTTGTCGTTCCAACATAAATACAAATGCGTCAAAAACCTGGTATCATCAACAAAACTTTTATTATACGGAGTTTTAGTGGCGCCATCTATCCGAGGTCAACAAAACCGTCAGCTCTATCTGCTACCGCGAACAGCCGCCAGAAGCCGGAGCGTGACCGGGGCAGAGCAGGACGGGGATGGCCGGACCCGGACGAGACTTTCCTCCTTTCGCCATGTTGATCGCGTTGCTCATCCCCGTGGTCGCGAGCGGATCAGTTCTCGCTGCTCACTGATGGCTCTAGAGAGAGCTTCACCGGAAACCCGCGCGACCCCCATTGACGTCACAGTTCACGTGACTCGGAAGATGGTGCAGGGGTTCAAAGGTACCGAAAACGCATTCTTTGTCCATTTTTAACATAAAAACTAGGATATGCAGGCAAAAGAGGTTTTTTGTTCTTTGCTTCAAAAAGGTCCCCCCCCCCCCCCCCAAGACACATACTCCCAAAATATTTAAGCAAAGCACTGAAATTGTTGCACAGCTCCTTTAAAAGCTATATTGCCGCCCGCAGGGCCGAGAAAGCAACGCTCGGTCACGGACTTCTAGAGAATTCGCGTTCATTCTCGCACCAGACGTAACTTTCCCCCTGCTTTCTTGTTCTGGAAATTTCTAGTCCATCCTCGCCCCGAGCGCGCGACGCTCGAACCTTCTTTGCCGAACTTTCGAGATAGTGAAGCACGTGAAGCATTGTAGATAAGCAGCTAGCCTCGACCTTGTCGAGTCAGTCTCGCTCTCGCTCTCTGTTACGCCGCCGAATCGCCGCCCGCTTTTCTGCTGCCTCGACGTTCTTTCGTTACTTATTTTATTTGGCACAAGTTCGCCGATTAAACCTTCATTTTCAGTTCGCTGTTCGTCTTCTCGTCATCTTCACACGTGACAATATACAGTCATGTCTCGTTAATAGGGAGTTTTGGTAGACCGTTTCCGCAGCCCGCCAAGAACCCGCATAGCGCTCCGTAATCCGCCACAAGACCTTGAACTATGCAGAGCCACCACGCATTTCGCTTTTCAATTGCCCCGTCTCTGGCGACAATCATGAACCACAGCGGCGAAAGCAAGCGGTGCCTCATTGAAGGAGAGGGCGTGCTCAACTGGGATCACGCATCATCGAGTGCAGCATTGCAACAGAGCCACGATCAAAGCCTTCTGCCAACAAGAAACCGATGAAAACTTATCCCCGATTCAAAATCATGCTTCTAGCACTGCGGTACGCAGCAAGCGCGCACCATATCACTATACAAACAAATATGCAGCGAGCGTGGAAACTATGCGGCGTTCGCTATAGGGAGTATTCACTAGTTGCCATATTTGTGGGTGCTGTGTAGAGCGCATGCTCAGAACGAGCTCACATCAATACGCTGCTAAGACCGGCACTCTTGATGGTGCGGGATGCACGTTGCAAAAGAACTGTGAAAGCACGCCATCAGCACGCGCTCAGCATTCGCGCACACAGCTATGGCCGCCAGTGAATACTCCCTATAGGCGAGTGCTGGTGCACGGCCACTCGATCCCCCCTGTCCTAATCGAGTGGCGGTGGCTGGTGTCGGAGTTGTTTGCCATACAGGGATTGTTAGTGGTGATGATGATTATAACGAAACTCGCCAAGAGGTGCACGCAGTGCTGTCAAAGCTACAAGCGGCAAAAAAAAAAAACATAATTTCTAGCAAAAAAAAAACAAAAAACGAATGGTGTTACGTGTGTGCATTCGCCAATGACAGACATGAAATGAACGTCCCAGCATCTACAGACCATTTTTCGTGTACTCTCGTCGGTGGCAACAACTTTACGTCGGAAGTCCAGCAGGCCTTGTTTACGGTGTACGGATCCCCGAAGGCAACACCGTCCACGCACAGTTTGTCTCAATACCGCTATCGTTCAGGCTCGGGTAGCGAGCTCAAATAGTCGGGCATAACATACGACATACGTTTTTTTCAGGAAATACGACGCACAGATAAAGCTGAAAGCGCCCCTACAACGTTAACAACCAGCGCACGCCACTCAACGCAATGGCGAAAACATGGAGAGTCTGACCGCTTTTGCCCACACAGCTTCCGCGCATGCGCGGCCTTCCGGTCGTGTTGGTAAACAGAGCGGCTCCGCGTGTCGGTCTCATACTCTGTTCACCCTTAAAGGTTCCCCGAGGCGGTTTTCGAGATAGCCTAAATATGGGGATAACGCACTCTGCGGGCTCTAAGCATCCTAGAAATCTAGAAATCATAACGATGCGCGACCGATTTCCTTAATAAAAAACTAATAAAAAATCGAACACACCAAGGTCATCTCCGCCGATGGGGAAGAGCATTGTTCCAGAAGCCAGGACGATATGTGAACAATGAAAACGCTACATTTCGTTGAGACTGCAAACGCTATTGTTACAAAATGTGTCTGGCTTCGTAGGTGATACAAGCAAACAAGAGTAGTTGAAAAAAATTTTCGCGGAGAGGGAACATGATATTGCAACAACCGTCTCAAAAACCGCGCACTATTTTTTTTTATATTTATTTTTGTTGTCTTTTGCGGCAGTGTTGTGTCTGCTCGCCAGCTCTCGAGCGCTCGCTCTCTGGGCTCAATTACAGTATACACTGTAGTTGACTCGTAGTCCGGGCTGTATAGGCAAAGAGACGCGCGGATTTCGAGATATCACTCCGAGGATTCCACCGGTCGGAGGCGAGAGGATCCTTCGCTCGCTATTGGCCGACAGTGGTCCTGGTTTCGGAACATGATCCTCCCATCGCCAGAAATGACCTCGCTGTGTTGCGATCTTGGATTCCTTTGTTAATATCAAACTAGGCCGCGTATCGTCATGATTTAGGAATTTCTAGGATGCTTAAAAGCCAGCAGAGTGAGTTATCGCCATGTTTAGGCGATCTCAGAAACATCCTCGGGGCGTCTTCAACTGCATGCAGCCAATGCCACAAGCGCGACAGCTCGAGGTAGCATGCTTTGAAGCGTTCTTCCGCATAACGAGCGCTCTCGTCTGATCCTCTGCCTGAGGTTCTCGGCGCACACGACTGCGCACGGCGCGTGTAGATGTTTGTAGAGGCTTACCTTCCTTCGCACGGACGACAACGCTCTTCTTTCCGCGTGCGATGAAGTACGACGGGCGGTCGCGGATAGAAAAGCGGCCGGCGGCGGGTCGGTTGGGAGCTCTCGCAGTCGTCGGTCGATGACGTCAACGTCCTTGAGACTTCTAAGCCGCCGCGGAGGAAAGAAAAACGAGTCAATTAAACGGATGGATGGATGGATGAATACGGCTGAGCCCTTTGGATCGGGCGGTAGCTTACGCCACCTAGCCATTTTGTTTTACCATTTAAGCTTAGAATATTTAAATGTGAAATCTATATTCACTCCGCAGTGCAAAGAAAGTGAGGCTATGAAACCCCCTTGCCATCAGTGGATAAGAAAATACCTAGTTTTCTCTCGATTTCTGCCACCATTCACTTAATCTTTGCTTGGTAATCTCTACAGTCTTGAAATCCACTCTCCCTTCGCTGTCTCTAAAACCCAATGACTTTATTAAATCTATGTTGTCTTCGGTAGGCATAGGGTGAAGCCCTTTACAGTAGAGTATCAAGTGTTCAGCCGTCTCGTCCTCCTCTCCACAAGCAGTGCACACTGTATCAATTTCCTGGTACTTCACTCTGTATGTTCTGGTTCGCAGAACACCCGTTCTTGCCTCAAACAGCAATGAGCTTCCCCTAGAATTGTCATAAATGCTTTCTTTGGCAATAACTCTTTTGTTTAATCTATAGCTTTCCAGAGCCGTCTTTGTCTGCATTCCCTCTAGCCACCAATCTCTTTCTGTGGCCTTAACTTTCTCCTTAAGTGAGACTTGCTCTTCCGTATCTCCACTATAGCCTAAAAACTTTCCTCTTAATGGCCATGAGGTCTTCATTTTCACTTGTGAGGACCCCATGTATTTATAACTTTTGCTTGCGGTTCCTCCATTCCAGGTCGTGAATTTTCTGCTTTAGTTGATCAAGTTCTGCTCCGGCCCCTGATTTCTCTAAGTTTGTAACCCTTTTTTTTTTTTCAAGTCTCTTATTTGCTTGTGTTGCTCATTCAACACGTTTCAACACATCGTCGCAATTCTCCGACATATGCTGAAGGGAGTGTTCCGTACCATCCACCGTTGCCTTCAAGTTTAGGAGCGTGTCCAGCTTTGCATTCATAGCCAACATGTTTGCTACATTCAGTTCGGTGTTTTGTGTTTGGTTTCGGCCAAATTACAGCTCGAGGCACCGATGATTTAGCTGTCTGGACGTGCGAGGTCAGAGGACCGTCCCGTGCAGATTGAGACTCTAGCGAAGAAGTAGACGAACCTCGAGGGTGCAATTTGCAAGTGTTGCATGCCCAGTGATCGACTCTCCTGTGGCATTGACTTAAGAAAAAGCTTTTTTAACTCCAGAGCACTTCCCAGTGTGATAACAGTGCTCACACTCTGATCATTTAATGAAAGAACTTTCAGATGCCACCGGTTTTTGGCATGGGATGCAGTCACTCATTTTGAAAAGATGCTAAAAGAGGAAGCAACGCGATAGCAGACCAGCGGAATGCAAGCAGTCAAACACACGGTGAAGAGCCAGCGAAAACAGCGCTTACCTACAAAATCAGAAGCATCGTCTCAGATTAAGATGCCGAAGTGAAGCATTCCGCCGGTCTTCGATGAACCGCTCCGCCTCCAGCGCTTTTGTAGAGCACTGTACTGGACACTTGATGCCGCTGCCAGTCCTTTGGTCAACTGATAACAAGCCCATCAATCACTCATTCGTAGTACTAGTACTGAGCGCGTGCGGCTACGACAGGATGACACGGCAGCGATGCACTGGCCGAAAACGTCACAGCCGAAAACCCGTACAGGAGCCCTAATCTGGACACTTGGCGAGAAAGACGGCGAGAAATCTGACGGTTATGATTGGCCGGCGCGAAGGTCAAGTGCGGCGTCGGCCAATCACAGCCGCCAGATTTCTCGCCGACTTTTTCGCCAGCTGTCCAGATTAAGGCCCCAGCACGGCTTGCTCCGAAGTACCCGACAATGTCTCCCTACAAAATCAAAGCAGCGTGTCAGATTAAGTTGCCGAGGTAAAGTATTCCGACGGTCTTCGTAAGAGAGAAGGATGGGGCTCGGTCCTATCTAATAGCAACGAAGGATGACTTGTCAAAACTAGACTAATTTCGTTGCTCTTTCAGTTGGTTACTCCAATTTTTTTTTCTAGACATGAATGACAAGCCATATTTGTCGCCACGTGAGGTTGGGCTTATTTTTATACACAAACATAATGTACCGTTTAGTCTGTTTCACCTTAATGTACAATTGGTAAAAAGTAAAATCAAGGAACTGGGCATCTTTTTGGGGAGTTTCGATATTATGTGCGATGTAATTATGTTAACCGAAACATGGTACAGGTCAAGGGATGAAGTTGACGCGCTAGAAAATTATGAACATTTCAGTTTATTTCGTAATGTTAAACAAGGTGGCGGTGTATGCATGTATGTAAGAAAAAGTTTTGAGTGTGTCGTCATTGATGATTTTACGATTATCACAAATGACTACGACATGCTGACGTTAAAACACCATAAATCTGTATTTTGTGTTGTTTATCGACCGCCAAGCGGAAATATTACTGCTTTTCTTGAATTTGTTGATGTGTTTTTGAGGTTTATTTGTGAAAATTAGTTTATGGTTTTTTTGTGGTGGTGATTTCAACATAGATATGCTTACGTCTTCTCCACGTCAACTAGAGTTCCTTTCTTTATTTCAGTCGTACGGTTTGCTTAATGTTATTGTACAGCCTGCTCGTATTACACCTAATCACGAAGCATTGCTCGATCTGTTCTTAACAAATGTGTGCGAGTTCGATGTAATCTCGGGAGTAGTGGGAGAAACCATTAGCAACCATCAGCCAATTTTTATGCTTGCTGACACAGGCTTTAAGAGGAAGGAAATTAATTCACAAGATGTATATTTAAGAAACGTAAGTGCAAAAACCTTAAAAATTTGAACAACAAGTGAACTCTGAGGACTGAGGAGTGGCTCTGTCTAGTGTGTCGGCTGATGAAGCCTTTAACCATTTTTTAGAAAACTTTAGTATAGTATATGATCGTCGCTTTCCATACCAATTGCATAAAGTCCACCATAAATCCCGTAAACCTTGGGTTACGTCTGAAGTATTAAACATGATTAAAAAGAAAAATGTTCTTTATCATAAATTTGTACTTAGCAAAGATGTAGCCATTTTGTCTGCCTTCCGAAAACAACGAAACGCGGTAACTAAAGCGCGAAGACAAGCTAAACACGCATATTTCAACAATTTGTTTAATGGGGATACGCGGTCAGATGTAGTCTGGAAAAAGTCGAATAGTTTAATGAAAAATTGATTGCATATATATAAGATAACAACACTTCAAATTGATGGTATTGACATAAGTGGTGTGGCTTTAGCAAAACATTTTAATGAATACTTTGTTGAACTTCTTCAAAGTGCACATAGTGAGCATGCTTCCAAATACAGGATCAGCGTACATGACAGTTTGTTTCTTCATCGAACTGATGAAGATGAAGCATACTCAGTTTTTCAAGACTTAAAAAAATAGCAGGAGCAGTGATTTTTATTAACTTAAAATTAAACCTATTGAGCATGTACTACGGTCTATTGTTCCGTGTTTGACACATATTTTTAATCTAGCGTTGCAAACAGGTGTTTTTCCTAAGAAAATGCAGGTGGCAGAAGTTTCAGTTTTACATAAAGCTGGAGATAAAAATAAATTAGGAAACTATAGGCCTATTTCCGTATTACCAATATTTTCGATAGGTCTAGAAAACATTTTACATAGACGATTATACTGTTTTTGTGACAACTTTTCAATCCTGACACCCTGTCAGTATGGGTTCAGAAAAGGTCGCTCCACTGAACTCACGCTGTTAAATCAAAAAAATATTAATTTTAAATAATATTGAAAATAAACTCGTTACACTCGGAGTGTTCATAGATTTTTCGAAAGCATTCGATCGCCTTAATCACGCAACGTTAATTCAAAAGTTATACATGCTAGGTGTTCGCGGTGTCGCTTTTGAGTTGATTAAAAGTTACATTGAAAACCGCTATCAGTGTGTAGAAATCAATAAAAATAGATCATATCTCAGGAAATTAACAGCAGGCGTGCCTCAAGGCCGTATACTCGGGCCACTTCTTTTTGATTTATATCAATGATATAGTACACATTGATGATACCGTTAGTTACATCACATATGCAGATGACACCTCTCTCTTTTTCTCAAGGAACGACGCTGACCAAATTATACAAAACGCAAATCAATATCTTGATAAGCTAAATGCTTGGACGATATCAAGTTCCTTAAAAATAAATGTAAATAAAACTAAAGCCGTTCTATTCAGATGACGTAATACAAAATGTACCTACATGACTATCCCTTCACTTCGTGGAATTGAAATAGATATAGTAGAAAATGTAAAGTACTAGGAATAATATTTAATGAATACCTGTGTTGGGACGAAACTGTGCAACAGATAAGTAATAAGCTATCGAAAGTTGTTGGGGTTATATATAAATAGCGAAATATGATTCCTATCACTGTTTTGCTACTTATATACAAGTCCCTTTGTTACACATACTACAACTATTGCTTTTTAGTATGGGGTAACACGACTGCTACAAATCTTAAAATAATACATATACTTCAATAAAAAGAAAAAGCAATTCGAGGTTTATGTCATGCAGCATACGATAGTCATACCAAGCCATTATTTCATAAATTGAATATAGTACCAATTCCAGATCACTATAGTTATAAACTTGCATTTTCCTAGAAAAGGTATTTTAGACAGAACGAAAATATGTATCTATCAGTTTCCCAACTTGAACTTAGACAAGCAAATTAACCAGCTCGTAATGCTGAGATATGGATAGTGCCACATTCAAGGAAAAACCTATGGGAATCAGATGTTAAAATGTACCTTCCCCTATCTTCTGCATCGTTTTCATGAACTCAATATAGATGTCTTCAGTATGTCCGCGAAACAAATATGTTCATTTTTTGTCTAATGGTTACTCCCATGTAAAAAAAAGAAAAGAAGTTTAGTATAACACGATTGTATGCGTTTTGCACGTGTTGTTATTTTTGACATACTTTTTCGTTTCTTTTTTCTCTCCCTTTTGTTTACATTCTTCTTTTTAGCAATATAGATGATGTTGTCTTTCCCATGCTATAATGAATAGGTCAAATGCTAGTGTCTTCATGTTTATGTTTGTTCTTCCCTAGGCTGCTATGGGGGGGTAGAGGCTAGTCAAGTAGCGTGTCAGTTGCTTTTTTCTCTGCCTCCTTTCTGTGATTCAGGGATCAATCAAAAACTTTGAATTTGAATTTGAAATTTGAAAATTTGAATTTAAACATGCACCAACGCACACCTTCTCTCTGTCCTTGTCTTGTTGTGCGCTGTACTGTTCACCATGTCATCATACCAACTCGGCCAACTAACAACACTTCTACTATATAAGTGACGCCGGTTATTGTAGACACTAATATAATGAAAGATAAACAAACAAACAAAAAAACGAGGATTTTATCTTTTATATCACATTGATTTTTGGTTAATCCCCTCTTTGGGTACGCTCCAACAACTCAAGGAGAACAACAACGCTCGCTTAAAAGGGTCATGAAACGACATCGAGTTGGAATGTTCATGACTTTACAGGGGCGCATCGGTCCCAGTCTGGCCCAAGTATAATCGCACGGACCGCCACTGAGTCAGAAGCGTCTTAGACGCGGTGAAATTGCGTGGATAAAAGGGGACTAGTATTCCTTTCAGTCTTGCCTCCGCAAAGCTCGATGACGTAATTCGCAACTTTCACGAGCTATAGGGGGCGCACTGGCGCCTATCAAAATGGCCGTCATCTGGATGATCGTCGTAGATCAGCAGTACGAGGCTAGGTCCGCGACCCGTAAGTAATTCTAGTTTTGCTATATACGAGCAGTATTAGAGCCTTACTTTATTTTTTTTTTTTTTTCACAACAGGAAGGTGTAGGGAAGCACCTTTATTCTAAAGCCTATCATCCAGGAGCTAGGGAGCGCGGTTCTCACACCGAGGTACCACAATCGCTGAAAGGGATTGATAGCACGCAAAAGCAGACAGCGTCCCAATAAGGAGTATTCACTAGACGCCATATTTGTGGCTTCTGTCTAGAGCGCATGCTCTGAACGAGCCCACATTAATAGGCTGCTAAGACCGGCAATCTTGAGGGTGCGGAATGCACGTTACAAAAGAACTGTGGAAGCTCATGCACTATAAGCACGCGCTGAGCAGTCGCGCACACAGCTATGGCCGTCAGTGAATACTCCCTATAGACCATTTGCTATATTACCCAAGCATCAAGGAGAATGCAGGGAATGGTGTTCCACGCCCCACACGCGCACGCCTTCCCCGTATAAAAGGTTTGAAGTAAATAACCAAAATAAAGCGTTGACGAACGCGCGTGCAAGATACAATTTGTTTTAGGTTTTTGCTTTAGAAAATTTACTACGGCTGAGGCCAGCACGTGCGGCGCGTGGAACACCAATCCCTGCATTCTCCTTGATGCTTGGGTAATATAGCAATAGGTCTATAGACATTTTTCTAGATTTTCCAAGAACTTAGGTGCATGCTACGAGTGTAGTTACACGCGTTGCACGTGCTGGCGTCTGCAGTAGTAATTGTTCTAAAGCAAAAAGTCTAAAACAAAGTTTGCCTTGCACGCGCGTTCGTCAGAGCCTTATTATGATTATTCACTTCGAGTTTTTTTATAAGAGGAAGGCCAGCGCGCGCGGACCGTGGAATTACACTTCCAGCGTTCTCCTCGATGCTTGGGTAATTTAGAAAGAAAGTCTATTGGGACGCTGTCTGCTTTTGCGTGCTATCAATACCCGGCCGATTGAGTCAAGGCAATCCGCTTTTTAAAGACGTTGCCATGCTGACAATGGACCTTTTCCGAGAAGCGTTCTGCGCACGCGCGAGCGCCCGATGCCAAGCGGCGGAAGTCGGAACGAAAAATCGAGGAAATTCGGAAGGAGGCTGTATATCAGCGAGTAGAACACGTAACTGCAGCATTTATATAATTGTGTTACACAAAACAATAACGTTGACGGAAAGGAAAACACAGCGTTTGGGTGGACGCCACGGATGCCCCTCTTCAAAGTCGCGTTGGGCAGGCGCCGCTGCTCAGAGAGCGAAGAAACTGGTAGCGTAGCTCCCATTATCGATTGGTAGCGCAGGTAGGTCACTTCCTCGATTTTTAGTTCGTGCAGCCACCGCCTGGTGCCGTCGGTATGTGGAAAAGGTCCATTATCGCGTTCATTTAGGCTTAGGAATGGCCAGAATCGAAAGGTTATCTAAAAAATGCGGCGAGTTCATTGCTTATGCTTTGCGATTTAAGTGAGGTAAGGCAAAGCGAAAGCCCCCTGCACCATTCGTTGCTCACTAACGCTCCTGATATTGCAGCTACAACGACATATTAGTTCCAAAGCGAGCGGCGCTCACTCACCGGGGCACCGCCATGTTTCCCCGCATCCCTACCGAGCCCAGTCACGTGATTTCAAAATCCCTCTCCTAGGCACTGCGGCTAACTTCAGCCGCGGTTAGCGCTTCGAGCACACGGGCCCTGCTCGAACCATGGGACTCAGCATCGAAAGGGTAAAATCAGCGACCTCCTTCATCCGCTTTCGTCAGGAAACTATATAGATAGATATAAATAATGAAGTCGCACTTCCATGCGTTGCTGGAGTTTTAAATCATTTAGTGGGTTGACCTTTCGGCCTGAGACAGGCCTTCTTGAAGACTCGTTGCCAAAATCGGTTACGAAGTTATTTTCGGTTGTCGCACCTGGGTCATGTCAAGTGGGAGATCACGTGTAAAGCTGCCTAAGTAAACAGCCAGTGCACCGTCTCACCCCACTCCCGGCCGCAGCAGACGCCTCCAGCCGACGGAGCCAACCAAAGGCCGGGCCCAGGAACGGAGTGCCGTCACGTGCGAAAGGCGCAGTCACGTTCACAGAGTATATATACAGTATTTATTGTGTTGATAAAGTAAAAAGACGAGTATCTATTATGCGGTCACGATGAATAAAAATTCAGTTGGGAGTCAGTGCTGTGTATGTGTCCTTCTGCTTCTTAACCCTCGTCGTTAAAGCTGTTTTAACCTTTTAAGAATTAATGGTTTGCTTAATTACAGCCTTCCAATTATCAACGGTACGTGCTGTACAAATTTAGGCACACTTCGAAGCCTTCAGGCACGCGCTCTTCGAGTCTGTATTGAGCTTCCAGCACGTGTGTCAACAATTGGAACTATCGTAGAAGCACGCGTCATGCCTATAAGCGTCCTGCTTACGCAGGAAACTTTAAGGCTTCATCTGAGACGCTTAATTAAACATGACGATCACTCTCTCGCCACCACAGAATATGCACGTCCAAATTTAAGCTACTCCAAGGCGCTGTCCCAGGCACGGCAATACTAGCCTGGTGAACTTACACAAAGCACAGTTTGCACTACGTCTCCATGGAGATTTCCGGAACCAGATGTCATACTTGATATTTCAGGTACTAAGAAAAACTCAAATATGCCAATGGTCGTGATTTTACAGGTTACTATGTCCCATATTTACGATAACCATCTCTCAAGAACACATGTCTACGCAGCCGGCTCATGTACCTCTTATAGTTCTACAGGCTGTATAGTTATTCCACGTCATTGTACAATCGTGAGATTCAAACTAAGCCACATAACTTCATCTACGGTGTCAGATCGAGCTAATGGCAATTCATCAAGCACTTCAAATCTTCTTGAAAAAATCGTCCCACCCCTGGACAATATTTTCTGACTCCAAGCCGGCTCTTCAAGCAATATCAGCACTGCAGTGTTTGGATCTAGGACACACTACTCAATTTCAATGAATACCAAGTCATTGTCGTTCACCTGGAAACGAGGCTGCAGAGGCTGGTACGAAGTCAGCCCATTCTCTTGATGCAACTGTTACAGTGTCATATTGTCGGAATGACTTTAGTATTCTTACCAATCTTCACGCGGCCAGCGCAAGGAGAAGGATGTGGCACGATGTGTCCTACCATTATGCTCCCCTCTACGCCTTGGACCCCAATCTCACCTTTCAACTTCTACGTGATCTTCACCGGGGTACAGAGGCAGAGATCTATTGCCTCCGTCTTGGTGTCGCTTATAAACAGTCTTTCCTTCACCGCATCGGGGCAGGCCAGAACATCGGAGTGCCCAAAGTGTAAATGCGATGAAACAATTGCTCACCTACTGTGCGACTCTCAAACCTACGACGCGGAAAGAGTAGACCTCAAGAGTACGTTGTTGCAACTTGACAGCCGATTGTTTTCTATCATGAAAGTGCTCGGCACCTGGAACAGCCCTCAGAAAGCAGCGAGAGCCACAAAAGCTTTACTGCGTTTCCTAAAGGAAACACGGCTGAACTTCTGCCTTTTAAGGGACAGACGTACTTCATTTGTAATGTGTATTATACTTTGTGCTCTCGTGTTACTATCTTTTTAGGCGTGTTTATTGTTTTGTATTCTCCTATCCTTCAATTCTGTTTTAATTCCTTACAACCCTGTCCCCAAAACAGAGTACCTAACCAGTACTGCTAACCAGCTTAACCTCTCTGTTCTTCCTTCTCTAACCCTTTTTCTCTCACTACCAACTCAGCTAACCAGGAGTTAGACGTCAGTAGAGCAAACGGGTTTTAAGCAGGATTATCATCGCATCCTAGATGTACTTGGATATATATATATATATATTTTTTTAGTCATCCTGAAAGGCTTTTTTGGTGTGTATTGTCTGTGGTGTGTATTGGAGGGTATTGTCTGTTTTCTATAATTTTGGAGGTGACCAGTTTTGAGTAGGATGTTGTTGTGGGCTGTTGTCCTGTTTATTGTGGGACACAAAAGAGTTGCCTGAAGTCTTTGTGAGGCATATCTTCTGCTAGAACCTTTTCACTTGGAAACGTTGGGAGTGTCCGCTTCTTTTGTGATAGAGTGGAACCTGTAAAGTCACGGTGCAGAGGACAAGTCGTATGTGATTGGTTGATGACGACGAGAACGAACTATATAAGAGAAGGTTGTTGAAATAAACTTGTAGCTGAGTTTGAGACCTGTCTGTTTTTTCTGTTACTTCTGCTCTTCTAAAAAAAACCCAGTCTCAGGGTAAACGACGAAATGGTTGGATATTTGTGTTTTTCCTTTGTCCTTCTTGTTCCCCCTCACCAGGGTTTAATATTGTTATCCTGCCCAGCTCGCTTGCACCTTTGCATTAATTGCACTATCATCGTAACCTTAAAATGCAGGTCGTTCAGCCTTGTTGGTGTTAGACTGGTGGCAGCTATTAAAACCCGTTTGCTCTACCGACGTCTAACTCCTGGTTAGCTCAATCGGTAAAGCGCTCCACTGGAAAAGGATGCACGGTCCTGGTTCGATACCAGGACCATGCAGATCTTTTTCAGCGCGCACCAGCAACACCGCCTGGACAGAAGGCCTCCACACGAGTCATCATAGTCAGATCGATCGAGGCGAGAGATTGGGCACGAGTGCTGCGTCAGTGTTCGGCTGCGGCTCGTGGCCAATCAGCGCGTCGAAGGTCGGGCTCGGGTCCAATAGCCGACCGAGCGCGATCCGACTGTGATGACGTTTCATAGAGGAAGAAGAAACCATGCGGAGGCCTTCTGTCTAGGTGGTGTTGGCACCAGTCACCTAGCTGTGCTTCGAAATTAGCGTTTGTCCTCCGTCCCCCTTGTTCCCCCTCTCCAGGGGTTATTATTTTTGTTCTTGTCCAGCTCGCTTGCACCTTTGTATTAATGGCATTATCAGTGGTAAATTCCTCGGCTTTTAATAAATAGCATTGCAAGATTTTGCTTCGTGCTCTGTGCTCGTCCTACTTTCGCTTTGTGTTTCAGACCTCCGTTTGAAACAATAAAGTCTGACATAGTCATTTGCCCCCTTTTCTCGTCCGCACTAAACAAAAAACAAAAAAAAAAAACGCAACCACGAAGCGTAGATTTTTTTTTTTTTTTTCGGGGTTGCGGCGGTGGTATGGAGAATTCCGAGTTGGCATCACATTGGTGGCCTTGACCAATCAAGGGTGACAGCAGGAGGAAGTTTACGTTGATTTATGCATACTTCAGCATGGGGCGTGAATACAGTGGACAATAAACTAGGAAAGGCCGTTATTTTAACAGCAGTTTTTTTATTGTTTTTTAGGAGTATTTCACTGCTGTTTCATAGGAAGGACAATGATGAAAGGTGTTCAGAGCCCAGGTGCTCCATAAACACGGGGCTTCTGTCGGTATAGTTTCACTCTTTCCCCCTGTCTTCATGAGCCACAGTCACGTACCGCTCATGCATCATACAGAAGAGCACGGTGTTCGCCGTAGACATAATAGCGAGTTTTAGTAGACCGTGTTTCCCGCTCCACTAAGCCCCTCCGCTACCCGGAACTCTACCGCCAAAACCATAGGCGCGCAGGCGCAGTGGCGGTTTCTTCGTAGCGGAGGGCTAGCGGAGGGGAAAACACGGTCTACTAAAACTCTCTAACAGGAAGTTTTAGTAGACCGTGTTTCCCCCTCCGCTAACCCTCCGCTACGAAGAAACCGCCACTGTGCCTGCGCGCCGATGGCCTTGGCTGTAGAGTTCCGGGTAGAGGAGGGGCTTAGCGGAGGGAGAAACACGGTCTACTAAAACTCGCTAATAGGGAGTTTTTGGGAATCGTTTGTGCACATCCGATACGCTACGATGGACCCTCCGGTACGCTCTACGTATATGGGAGACCTCTGTGATAGCGCATGCGCAGTTCCTACCGAAGGGCACATCGTACCGTGCGAAGACGGGGGATGTGCGAAGGCGGTTCCCGAAAACTCTTTAATACGGAGTTTTAGGGAACCGTTTTTGCACATCCGATACGGTACGATGTGCCCTTCGGTAGAAACTGCGCATGCGCTATCACAGAGGTCTCCCATATACGTAGAGCGTATCGGAGGGTCCATCGTAGCGTATCGGATGTGCACAAACGATTCCCAAAAACTCCCTAATGTCAGAAGCATCTCCGGACACACTTCTTCAAGGATGTTCAAAGCACGTTTGCTTCATACATTTCTTTGCTAGAAACATGTGTGCAGACCGTTTTAGAGCGCAGCTCTTAGGCGCCCGTTTCCGGATCAAGCGGCGTCGCCGTCGGCGTAACCGCGCGGTGCATTATGGGAAATGTCCCATAATGCACCGCGCGGGGAGGAGGAGGGAGGAGAAGGGGGAGGGGAGGAGGAGGGGGAGAAGGACGAAGGGTAGGGGGAGGAGAGGGAGAAGAAAGGAAGGAGGAAGAGGGGAGGAGGTAGGAGGAGGGGGAGGAGAGGTGGAGGAGGAAGGAGGGGGAGGAGAGGGATAAGGGGAGGGGGAGGAGCTTGAAGGAGGAGGGGAGGAGGAGGGAGGAGGGGTATACCCTCCCCCCAGTACCGTTACCTCCTTCTCCTCAAGAGCTGCGCTCCAATTCAACATCTTGTAGACCCCGAGGAACGATAAAAAAACGGACGCGTTCCCCATCTCAGGGTCTACAAGATGTCGATTAATTCCCAGCTCGCCCGCACTCTCTCACAGCTCCAATTCGGCGTTACCGGGTGTTGTAAACGTCTTTCATTTTTTGTATGATCGATGTGACCGTCATACAAGGAAGAAACACGCCTCAGGCAGTTTTTACGGACGGTCCCTTTTGTATGGTGTATTAGCAGTTTGACCGCGGCTTTACCATTATAACTGTTCTTACCCAGCCTCATGTTTTTACCACCCTGACCAATATACACCAGCTCGCCTACTCTCTAATAATCTTTTTTTTATCGTAAGTATCATCAATGCGACCCATTCTTCACTATTTCTTTTCCTCCGTTGTCACCATGGACATTCTATGCGCAACGCATAGAATGTCCACGGTGATAGAACGTTCGTCTTCTTTTGCGGGGGTTGTGGTGACGTCAGAACGCCGAGCTCAGATTGGCTCTGATTGAAGGATAGGGAGTAGACCTGTAGGCAACTTACTTTAAGGACTACACCAGGGTGTAAGATAGACAGGGGGGGAAACGGCCCATAGAAACCTACCGCAGCGCCGTGACCCGATTGTGTACTCGTCTGCTTGCGGGTGGCTTGCGGGTACCCCCGATTTGCGACAGATGGCGCTGCGGCGAGAAGAAAAAAATTGGAATCGAATTTGCATGGAACTTTATGGGAGAGTGCGCAAAATAAACCGAGAGCACGACAGTCCTCTATTGAAAATCCACGAGAAACCTTCTCCGTCAGTTTAACCGGTCGCCAGCGTTCGCCCACCCGGAGTGAAAGTTCGCGGTGCTCCACATAGATGGCGCCACAGAAAAAGAGAAAACCGAGGGGGACACAATCCGGTCGCTCATTTGGCTCTCGTTTCACCACCTGTCTATCTTACACCCTGGTCTACACCTAGAATCCTTCAATCGGAGCCAAACAGTTTTGAGTTCTGACGTCACCACAAGCCCTGCAAAAGCAGCAGACGGACTTGCGCCCCGCATATCATCTGGCTCAATCGGGCACTCTCTCTTACATATTGGATTGCAGTTTTTTAACCCCCTCAGCCAATCATGAAAAACGAAGAAACTTGTTTCCTTTGCTTGTATTGTTTATTTCAATGTCTTGGAAGATGATACAAAATTGTTTTGGAGCTTGGGCTATACGGCTCAAGCAACGAAGTTCACACGCAACGCAATCAACTGCAAAAAGCAACCCAAAAAAACTGCAAGTACACACGTATATAAAACGTAAAATGAAATAACGCAACAACACAAACTATCTGGAATAACGCCTAATAAAAAGGATCGAGAAAATTAGTTTTTCATTGTTTCCGGAAGGTTAACAGAGAGGAAGTGCTTTTTATTATATCAAGAGACTAATCCCAGCAGCAAGATTCGTTGCACCACCGCTGGCCCGACATGCATTATGGGATAAGATGCGTTCCGCTGACGCGGCACGCATCCCGGAGTGGTTGCGCATGCAGTCCTGCATGCTCAACCACTCCGCTGAAGATTTGCACGAGCAGAGCACGAGACTCGACACGATCGCCGTCTCGTCCACTGGCACCCGCCTCCTCTGAACACTTCACGCCCTGAAGCCTGAAGCCAGAGTCACTCAGCTCATAAATCGTACAAAAGCCTTTCAGCGAACAGTGCACTAAAAGTATCGTGCGTTGTAGACATGATGACGGAAGGATATGTCTCAAGCATTTTGGCATCATGCTTTTTATGCATATGTATACTTGGAACGTCTCTGCAGACTGTCTTTTGTATGACGTCCGTGACCCCTCCCCCCCCCCCCTCAGTACCCTTCCCTCCTCCTTCTCAAGAGCTGCGCTCTAATTCGGCGTTACAGTGAGTTGTAAACGGCTTTCACTTTTTTACCGTCCCACTTCGATTTTCTTTTTTTTATATAGTTCTCCACTGAAGTCACTTACTCAGCTAACTTTCTCTGAAAAGCAAACTGCAATATTTTTTCTTCCTCAATGTGAATATGTTTTGTTTTTTTTCACCGGATGTTTAGTGACACGTTTCAGTAGCGTTGCCTGCTCGGTTGATTCGTAGAACTTGCGGGAATAAATTGGCAGCATTTCTGTTCGCAGCAAAACTTATGTCTCATCCATCATTTCCAACCTATGTATGTTCCATTTCCCGTCGTCCTCACCGGAATTCTATTACTCATTTCGCTGTTGTTTCCTCTTAAAAAGGCAACTACATTTGATAAAAAGAAGTGACACGCTTTAAAAGTACATTATTTTTTGTGTTTATGAAACCCTTTGCCGCGGAGTATATAAGTATACAGTTCTTATCATGGGCCTCTTAGGCGGCACCATTTTACCGACTGTAGCGCCGCCTACCTTCATAGGGGTACTTCGGAGGTCGGAAGGTGTCCGTCTGAATGAGAGCCATTCGAGGACTGTTAGTCCGACGAAGTGTGCACCACGTTGCGCATTGGTACCGTCGGAAATCGACTTGCTGTGTCGAGTTTTGTTTTCTCCTCAAGACCTGACATCATGAAATTTATTTATCGAATTCACAAACCTTCAATGCTGAGAGCACCTTTATTGTGGGCACATGGTTTTCATTACCAGGCAATCTTCACAATAAGTATTTTTTAAGGGAGAGAGTGAAGGGGGGGGGGGGGAGCGCGAACAGGTGACGAGATCACCGACGTGTCCTCGTCATTCACATTATTTCAAGTTACAAGAATATTAACAGAAAACAAGTAACTGCCTTAATTCGTTCAAAATTACTCATTGGGAAACAGGATATTCCCACTCAAAATCTATAGGTCGAAATTTCGTGGAAGCGTTGAGGGTGCGCATTATGGAATATCGGCGTCTTTCCACATGTCCATGAGGTCTTTGCCACGTGTCTTGAGCTCAATGCGTTTCTTCAGGCGCTGGACCTGGTCAGCCGAGAAATGGTTCCTCCAGTCGCCAACGATTCCCTTACGCGCAAAATCGCCTTTCATCTGCAGCACATCTTCACCCAAGGCATCATTCACTTGCTTGATCCACTCCGGTTTTTCCTCTTCGGGAACCGTCTTGATGTCCTCGTAGAGTTGCTTAAAGCAATCGTTCACGTCTTGCTGCATGGATCTGAAGCTTGTTCTGTCCAATATAACATCCAGAGCCTCCTGATCCTCTCGAAGTTTTTTACCGTATTTTTCTCCGATGAAATCGGCAATCTTGAGCACCCACGCAGCGGTGTCCTTTTTGAGGTCTTCGTAGGTCAAGAAAAGTACGTTGGGATCGTTCCGGTGTTCGTACCAGGACAACACGTGGTCGAAGTAGTCGCCAAAGTCGACAGTACCCTCGATGAACATCTCGAAGAACTCGTCGAATGTACCGTGTTCAAACTTGTACTCTGGCATGGCCTTGGTGTGGTAAAAGAAGGAGACGCAGCAGTCGTACGGATTCCTGGTGATGTATATGTACTTGGCGTCCTTCGAATACGGTTGGAACTTAAAGGGCATGTGGGTCTTGATGGCTCCTGGTCTCGGCATGTCTCTTGCCGAGTCTGCTCCTTGGAATTCTAGAAAGGGCATCTCTCTGTAAAAGCTCAAGGCATCCTTCGGCGGTGAACGGCCATGAAAGATGCCGTAGACAATGTGTTGCATCCAGGTTGTACCGCATTTCGGGTAGCTGACGATGAAGAGTTCTCCGGGTTGGGGCTTGTATCTCAGAGCTGAACGCACACATTCATCGGGAAACGCGACGTGAAGGTAGAACCCTTCGACTTCCCTGTACAAGGGCTCTGCCATCGCCACCTGAAGAAATAAAAAAAGTATGTATCAGTAAATAAACGAGATGTACACATCGGATGAGCGCATGTTCAGAATGCGTTCAGGAAACTGTTTTTTCGGAGACGTCTTGAACAACGTGCCTTTATAGGCAAAAGAATTACAACAAACGTAAACAGGGGTTCTTTTATGTGTTCGCTGTTCTTATTTTTCTACCCTTTCGGCTGGTTGTAACCGCAGTTTGCACCACGTATGTGAACGCTACTGAAGTGTACCTAGGTATAGTGTTACTCCTTGATTTCTCAAAAAGGCTTGAGGTACACCTAAGCACTTCTTATGAGTTGTGAATGCGAAAGCATGCATGCCTTTCCTCCGCGTCCTTATTTAGTCTGCGGCGTACTTGCGTCGACGGTCGGGCGCGCGCGCTTCCCTCGCCACGCTGACCTTGGGCGTGGAGCGGTGGAGCAGCTGCCTCGCAGACACGCAGCGCCATGGGGAGGCGCTAATTGGAACTGACACGCGGCGGCTTCATATCATTGCCGTTTTGCGTGGCTTTCTGCGTGGTTTCAAAGCCGGGATGCCTCAGATCGTGGCTTCAGGAATTTATCTGCCGTTTGGCGCGGCTGATAACGTCGGGATCGCTCCATGGGACAGTGAATGCTTTCGCATTCAAATAGTATGTTACCCGTTACCGAGCGTCAAGCGGTACACGTCACTTTAATTACTTTAAAAGTAATGCGTCCCATTATAAGAGACCTGTCGTAGATAGTACGCAAAATATGTAGTATGAAGATTGGGGGCCGACTTTGAGCACGGGTTAAACACACGATTAGCAGCTAGGGCCCGCAGTTCGCACCGTACAATCTGTGAAACTTCCCTTGTTTAGCTTATGCCTCGCTGAAACCTCATCCATGGCCGCATTCAGATAATTGCAGGCGGAGCCATATATAGGAAAAGAGTCTGGACATCTACTGTCCTCGGTGAACTCTGGCTGTACCGTCGCTCCTCCCATAGAACATACGTCAGGCCTAGCAACCGCTTAGCAACGGAAAACGCCGGGGGAGCGGAGCGGGCCGGTCCACCTTTACCGATCCCATGGGCCAACGCGCACGCGTGCAGGGCCGCACGGTATCCTGCATAGACCTTATTTTCTAGTTTTCTGGTGAGAAAATGGTCGGTTGTCGTGTGGTTAAATGTTCCAATCACAGCCGTCAGGTTTTTTTTTTTTTTTTTCTTTTTTTTTTTAGTTTTTAAAAGAAGAAAAACGTTGCAAGATATGGTTGAATAAAATCAAGCATGGGTTGAATAAAATCAAGCGCAACGCAAGGCTTTGTCTTTGTGAGGTAAGAAACGCTTGTTTCATCTTGAAGCTTTTTATAAAATTGAGTTTTCGTCGCAGTAGCGACGAAAAGTGGCGAACTTGTTGGGACACAAAACTCGCATGTAATGTGTAATGTGAGTAATTGCAGCAGGAGAGAGGGACGTCACATCTGTAAAGCGTTTTCCCCCGACTTCTCCAAACCGCGAAGTGAATGAATTTATTATTCGATGCCTTTTAATAAATGTTTTTTTTTAATGGAAAAGCTAGTTTTGTTGTCTTTCTATCTCCCATTAATTTCCATGTAATAACATGACGATGGATGCTGGGATCTCAGCACCGTTAGGAACGGCCGATCAGTTGAGTTAAATCTATCAAAGCGAGTACGTTTACCATTCGTAAAGAGCCGCCTGACACTGAGTCGCCCGATGCTTACTTCGTAACCTCCCGTTATAAAATAGACGGCTCAGACATTACGACAAACGTTAGTGCCAGCGCCGTTTTAATGCCAGCAGACTCGCACAACCTTCATTTATTTTATTTATTTCTTCGTAACCTTCCAGCTTCCTAGATGTTCGGAGAACAAAATCGCTGTTTCATTGCTGAGAGCTCGGTGGAGGCACGCGGTAAGGATGCAAGGCGTGGTCGTCCCCATATCAGGCAGGAGTAGCGATCACTTCGGTCAAGCTATCTCGTTTGACACGCTGACGCATGAACAGGAGGAAATTCAGTTAGGAAGAAAACAAACTATGGGAAACTCTCGGACAAAAGGCTTTAGCTCCCTTAACAATCTAACAAATAATTTTCTTCGAAAACACGGGCAACGATGGCATTCTCGTAAACTCTCGCTTATCAGAACACTTGACGGAAAGCTCCTCAGCTGCGAATTAGAATATGTTATCGCGGCGCAATGGTGAAGTAACAAGAAGCGTCAATTAGAACTGAAAATTGGGAAATTTGCGGGCGTGATTTGCGCGACGCTCCGAACGTCTGCGAAGCGTATGAACGGGCTGGTGACGCGGCGCGTACGAAGGGAGAAGAGGCACGGTAAATGGGTACGAACTTTAATGTGGCTCATGAATAAACATGACACAGCCCAAACACTGCTGGCGGATGACTTAAAACACAGTCATACAGTGGAGGAAACCGAGAACGAAGCATACAGGCATATATGTCGCCGGCATTGGTTGGGCTCGAACATGGCGAAATGGGCGTGGCCATGGCGTTCGCGTGACGTGTCAGTGACGTAGTTGACGAGCTGTCAACGAGGCCATGCCAGCTGGCCAATCCTCTCTCTTTACGGCTCTGTTGGCAAGTTCCAGAGCTGCGCGTCTATTTTCCACGTGCCGCAGCGCCGCTATTCTCCGATATCCGATCACGTGAGGAGCAAAATCCAGGTGCCGTGCTGGAAAGCCACCGATGCGGCCGCTTCCCCCCACCCCACCCGTTACAAAGGGTATGGCCATTCACATTCATCCATCCTACCATCGGGGACTGCATACGCGGGTAATTCTATCGTCACGCCTGTAGCGAGGGCTGTGTGCTTTGTACGATGACCGAGCGGTCTGACTGCGGCTTTAAAACCAAAACTGTTTGCCATCTTTACGTGCGGCGCTCCATGCAAAGACAGCGGGCAAAAAAGGCGCTTTGTCTGAGCGGTGAGCTTCCGAAGTTTCGAAAGCCCGCAGCTTTCGAGTAAAGACGTTTCCACTGTTTACAAAAATCAAGGTCCACACGTGCTAAATCACGGTCCTGCCAGCGCTCGCTCCCCAAAGAATCTAAACCAAGGTGCAGTTTGCAGGTGCGTCCGCAAACGCCTTTTTGTTATGATTTCTTTACAATCTTCAATACAGGTACAGGCGAGCGAACGCAGCGCGTATAACTAGTACGTTCCCCGGATGCTTCTTGATGCTTGGGTAATTCAGCAATAGGTCTATTGCGGCTAGAGTCACTAAATAAAGCTACGCTTTCAAAGTACCGAAACTCCCAAACTACGCGTCTGAAGCGCGTCAGGCGCCGCCATCTTGGGTCCACGCGCAGATGGAGGAGTGACTGTAGCTGAGCCAAGCCGAGCTGTAGCCGTCGCCTGCGCCAGCTGCTGTAGCCGCATCTGTGGCAGCGAATCAAGGTCGTGTTGTTCGTATCTCGACGTAAAAAGGAAAAAAAAATGCATGCTGAGCGACAAACTTCAGCGTGCGCGCGCAGTAAACAGTAAAGCAGCAGCAGGCAGCGAATCGCTGGACCCAAGATGATGCTGATGATGATAGGGACTCACGTGACCGTGCTGTCCAATGGTGCCGCAGCGAACCAGAATATTGTTGAATAGACGATTGCAAGCTGGCGACTGGCCGCCGCCATGTCTCTGCTCGAGCAGGCACGCCCGTGCGATTACGAGCTTGCCAAAGCTACGTTCACACGCGCGTTACACGCGCTTGCACGCATGGGGCACCACTTGTGGCGCCATGCTTGCATTGTCACTGCATTGTCGGCAAAATGCCAAAGAAAAGGAATGCGGTACTCTGAAAGCGTAGCTTCTTTAGTGACTCTAATGGCGGCCAGCCAGAAAATGCGCGTACATAAAACACAAACACAGCAATGAACGCACCCTCGTGCGCGTTTACGGAAAGGTGAATAGGGAGTATTGACTGGCGGCCATAGCTGCGTGCGCAACTGCTGAGCGCGTGCTGATGGCTATAGCTTCCGCGGTTCCTTTGCGACGTGCCTTACACACCATGAAGATTGCCGGTCTTAGCAACCTATTAATGCGAGCTCGTTCTGAGCATGGGCAATTAACAGCCCACACAAATATGGCGTCACGTGAATACTCTATAGACTCTATAGACACTTACCTTTCCAAAATAAAGAAAAAGAAGGCGGCCGCTGTAGCTTCGACGAGATTAAACCTGCCGGCTCCAAAGAGATTTCCACTCGAAATGAACGTACTGACCGGCTTCGCACGCGCATTCCATCTGCCGTTTGGGCCACGTGCTCTATTTCGCGTCAGCGTATCCGAGTTACTTTCCATGAAATAATTATCTCAGATGGTAGGGTAATGTTTGTTTTTTGTTGTTGTTGTTTTTTGTTTTTTTTATGCCTCCCCTGCAAATGCATTCGTGCGTCACACAGCAAAAAGGCCGGAGCCGCAGCTGACTTCTTTACTGAGGGAGAGAAGGAGACAAGAGAGGGTACGGGGGCGTCAGAACCCCGAGTTCCGGTTGAAAGGATTATGTGTAGTGCACCTTTACGTCTACATGGGTCTACCACTAACCACTTCAATCCTGAGCTCGACGTTTTCACGTCCCAGCGCGCTCTCGCTTTCTCCCTCAGTTTCTCGGCACACAGAGTGACACGCTGTTAACAAACGAATCAGAGATTGCCCAGACCCAATGTGGGAACCGCGCATGCGCAGAAAACAGATTCGCGTCAAGTGCAGCGTTTTTCCGCATGCGGGTGGATGGGTGGATGAATCCGGCTGAGCCTTTTGGATCGGGCGGTAGCTTACGCCACCTAGCCATTTTGTTTTACCATTTAAGCTTAGAAAATTTAAATGTGAAAAATATATTCACTCCGCACTGAAAAGAAAGTGAGGCTATGAAACCTCCTTGCCATTAGTTAATCAGAAAATACCTAGTTTTTCCTCGCTTTCTGCCACCATTCACTTAATCTTTGCTTGGTAATCTCTGTACTGTCTTGAAATCAGTCATGGGCACGTTACCAGTAAAAAGTAACAGTGTTACAGTTACAGTTACCTAGGGGGAAAAAGTAACTCGGTTACAGTTACAGTTACCGGATTCAAAAAGTAACGTGTTACAGTTACAGTTACTGCAAAAACAGTAACGCCGTTACTTTCTCGTTACAGTACAAAAATTGGACACAAGGAATCACAAACCAAAACAGTATTATTTTATTTGTTACAGTATAGTGAGAAGAAAAGTTAACTGAGAAATTAGAAAAATTTAAACCCGAAGGGTGTTTCTTTTTTTGCGTCATTCGCCGTTTCAGCATTTTGATGTGCATAATTTATTTGCAATAATTGTTATAACTTAGAACCAACCGTTTTTCAAAATTGTCATCGGCCCGTGTAAATAAACGTTTTGGTTTAGTTTTCACTCCGAAACGAATGAGGACAGAGATGGTCACACAGTCCCCTTATGGGAGGGATACACTCGGACGCAGGCCTAAACATAACAGGTCAAACAGATTCGAAAATATAAAAGGGGAAAGGAGACAATTAGGTTCTGGTGCTCTACGAGTGTACGGAAACGCCAACTGTAGAAGTCGTGTTCACTCGAACGGCTCCGAAGAGAATGAATAAGTTAAACAAGCGCCGGCTTTCTGCACAATATGAGGACGGTTTCCTTGAAAACTAATAGGAATGAGGAAAGGGCGAACGGCTGGGTGTAAAAACAACAGCAAGGACATATCCCAGACACAGCCCAGACGGAATACCCGGAGACATCCCACGACCACCGGCATCCGCAGATGGTCCCCACGAGAGAAGAGTGAGCGGAAGTCGGTGAAACAGACATTGTTTGGCGCCCCTACCAACGCGGGCGCCGCTTCCTTTATCTCCCGGTTTCGTGCTGGCTCGTCCGTCGTACATTTTAGGTCGTTGGCTAAACCAGACAATTTTTTATTTGTTTAGTCCGTAGCCACGTTTCTTCTTCTTTTTTTTTTTTTTCTGAGCGAGGAGTTTGGAGAAAATTACTTCAAAATGGATATTTCTCTATGTCCGCGACACTGGGTTCTAATTTATATAGTAAAAAAAAAATAACTGTAACGGCCTAAACAGTCACAGTTACCCAATAAAAAAGTAACAGTGCTACAGTTACAAGTTACCAGTATTAAAGAGTAACGCGTTACAGGTAAAAGTTACCGAAAAAAGTAACTATGTTCCCGGCAACGCGTTACCAGTAACTAGTTACTGCCCAAGACTATTTGAAATCCACTTTTCCTTCGCTGTCTCTAAAACCCAATGACTTTATTAAATCCATGTTGTCTTCGGTAGGCATAGGGTGAAGCCCTTTACAGTAGAGTATCAAGTGCTCACCCGTCTCGTCCTCCTCTCCACAAGCAGTACACACTGAATTCAATTCCTGGTACTTCGCTCTGTATCTTCTGGTTCGCAAAACACCCGTCCTTGCCTCAAACAACAATGAGCTTCCCCTAGAATTGTCATAAATGCTTTCTTTGGAAATAACTGTTTTGTTGAATCAATAGCGTTCCGGAGCCGTCTTTGTGTGCATTCCCTCTAGCCACCGATCTCTTTCGGTGGCCTTAACTTTCTCCTTAAGTGAGACTTGCTCTTCCGTATCTCCACTATAGCCTAAAAACTTTCCTCTTAATTTTCCAGTGCGCTGTCTCCACTTTGTGTCTACACTCCTCATGTATAAATAGCTGAAAACCTTTCGTGCCCATTGCTCCCCATCCATTTGCCTCAACTTATCCTCAAATTCCATCTTGCTCACCGCTTCCCCGCTCTCAAATGACGCCCATCCCATGTCTCCTTGCACTCCCCGGCGTTTTGCAATGTGCCCCCAAAGCCAGTCTACCTACTCCACGCTTTTTTATTTCTAATCTTGCATGCACATCGGATTTCATGCATAGCACTGCGTTTCCAGAAGTCAAGCCAGGCGCCATAGCCCGATGCGGTGGCGCTGCGCCGTTCCGACAGCAGCGCCACCGCAGCGGTGCGACATCAGAGCCGCGTGGTGGCGTATACAGGAGTAAAGCGGGGGGGGGGGTTCGAAAGCTAAAGACGCCCACCCTCGTGTCCAGATACATCCAATCACATCACATCACGTACATAACATCATGTCACTACCACTGCGTTGAAAACCGCTGATAAGCGCAAGTTCGCAGTCATATAAACAAATCGAGGGAGAGCTGACACACTTATCATTGTACTTTGAAATAAAGAATGCTCCCACCATCTCTCTCTTCTGACGATGCTTTGCAAGAATCTCGGTATCAATTAAAACAGGAGTGCACCCGCAGCTATCACAGTGCACCGCCAAGTTTCCTGACGGTGACGACTTCATCGAGCACGTATGTTCCCGCAATCCGCCGTTTACACAACTAATGTCCCATGATAGTTCTTTTACAAGTAACGACAACCAACACAAATGACAAAGCACATTCCGCTTGAACAAAATGGCGGCATTCAGTTCAAACCTCTACTGTGTGCCGGCATTCGCTTCCTATAAACCTGCACCGTCGCGCATTTGGCGCTTCAAGGAATGTCGCTACTTGTAGGAAGCTGTTATCTAGGGACTTTATACACAAAGGCCTGTTTGGCCGATGTATACTTTCTTACACGTCAGCGGAATAACCACCCCACCCACACAAGGAACCAACTTGTTTTTATGCTGTTTAACACAACCAGGGACAGGGGTCCGACCTCCGACAACTCTCGCACATAAATGTCCCAGCTTACCAGGAGACGAAAAAAACTACAGGAATGCCGTGCCGTTGTGCCACTTTCTTTAACCTGTGCGCAACCTAGTGGATGTAAGGTACCATGTCTCTGCGTAAGCTTCTTACCAATGCCACCCTCCGGATTGCGCACTTTTTTCAAGATGCTCTCGTCTACAGTAGAGCCACTAATTGAGCTGCACTTAGAGTATCGGCACTCTGTTCCCCGACATTTTTCTGGGCGCCGCCATTTTGGTGCCTGTGAAGAGCACAAGCAACTGGTGATTGTCATTATTCAAAGGTGCGACTTCCTCAGCATTAGATTCGGTGTTAGGAAGCTCATGTAATATTGATTCCTTCAGTCGCGAAGTGTTTAATGATTAATGGAGGGCAGAAAAGCGTTTCCTGTGACTTCAGATAACTGGCAACTATGATTTTAAGCAACAATATGGGCAAGTGTCGTTACTTTTGAAGCGTAGCTTATTTAGTGGCACTAGGCTACACCTACTATAGTCGGATGCAACCTAAGAACAATCTTTTAGCTCCACCCACAAGCGCATTGCGCCCATCTGAAGTGCCTCCGCCGTCGAGAAAGTAGTTCGCTAGCAACGTTGCTTTTTCTTCCTCCAGGAGACCTGTCTTAAACTACTACAATATTTATTTAATTCATTCCGGACATTTAAATAAGTTAGAATACGTTTTTGTCAACGAAATTGCTGTTTAGTAAAGAAAGAAAGAAAGTCATGTCCAATGTACCGTCTTCCCAATTCATTTTCTGTCCAAGATACTGTCTAACATACCTCTCAGCAGTGCTAAGCCTCGCGCCCGCTTCGAAATTTTCGTTGGCGATAGCGTCGCTGGATTCTCACGTCGCCGCGCAAAAACTGCTGCAAACGCAAGCCGATACCATCAAGATTTCGTGGCGTAACCTCGGGCACGTAAAACACGGTGCAAAAAAGCAGTATAATTGTCACGAGAAACTATAGCATCGCGTTGCTAAGGCCAGCAGCCATGTTGAGCTTTTTTTTTTTTTTTTTTTTTCAAAAGGATCGCGATTGGTTTACGGAATCGTGACGTCATGAAAACGATTGGCTGGCGTTTCTCGGCGTAGGATTACATTTTCCTCTGAGAGGTATTTCCGGTTTTTTCTTAGCTTGCAACAGACTATAGTAGGCTCTTAGGGTACCCACCTTCCAAATATTTACTGTCCTGCCCGCAAAAAGTCGTGATCATCTTGTGCGGACACCACCTCGTAAGAGACCGCCACGAACTACTATTTATAATAACCCTTTTTATTATTTAAGGGGAGACACTGCCCAGAAAAAAAAATTTCTGCAATAAAAGTTGATTTTGAAAAATGACATCTTTACATCCACCAACATCTAGAGAGAATTCCCAAAAAGTTTCATTAATTTTCACTGTATAGTTAATTTTTTTATAAATTATTTTCTGTCCACCAAAGCTATAGAAAAGGTAGGGTTTGGAGCACTTTGAACACATTTTTCTCCGTTCCACTTTTTGGTATAAATTCCATTTTAGTCAATCTATCGTTTGATAATGGCAAAACAGGGAAAGCTCATTCTTCCCTTTTCCTGACTGAAATTTAATAAGGAGTGCGGCTATGGAACTTTTTTGTCACTTTACGGATGTCTTTTGTAAAAAATGTTGACATTTTGTCAAAGGCACAGAAGACCAAAAAGTTTACCAATTTTGCAGAAGAGAAAGTTTATAAAAATGAATTACTTTTTAGAAAAAAACGTTCCATAGGCGCACCCTCTAGGCATTCTGCTACATACCTAGCAAATAAAAATCTTGAATATCGCAATAGTTTTCTGACGATAGATAAACTAAACAATGTAGGCGTGTTGCTGATAGAAGCTACTCTTATTTCCTTCTCATTTAACCGACAGACCTGAAATTTTGTTATACACCCTCTAGCATGACCACCAGCCTACCCTGTAAATTTCATTAATTTTAAGACAAGGGTTCAAAAGTTGACCCCCCTAGGGGGTGTGCCCCCTTAATAGTGGTTCGAATCGTACGGAAGAACAGCCTTTTTCGACCTATGTTGAGTAGCTCCAGCACACATGAGACTCAGAGAAGGCAAGCTAAATGTCTAAAAACTGCAACACTACTTCCTTCGGGTTTTCCTTGGTGAACTTCAATCCGTTAGAATGCTCTTTGAGCACACTCAACAAATCAGCTATCACAACCTCCCTGTTTTGGGTAGACGCAACCCGGAACAAAACCAAAAAATTATCAACGTATCTAAATACCCTTATAAAGTCACTCCCGAGGAATCAGCAATTCTCTTGTCACACCTGGACAGAAAAACTTGACTCAATACGGGCGCGACACTGGTCTCAAGACACACTCCTTCCTTCTGTACTAACAATGACCCCTTGTACTCCACCATTGTGGAACTTAAATAAAAACGGAGCCATTCTAAAAATTGCTCAACGTTCAGTCCGCTATAGCATTCTGAGAAGGAACCTTCCCACTGGCGTCAATATACCGTAAAGTTACTAAAACACTCATTTCCAACCGCTGCTCGTTTCGATTTGGATGAGCATCGTATACCAGCGTACGGTTGTGTAACACTACTGCAAGGTGAACGTTGCAGAGAGGTTGTACCGCACTGGCTAAATTGCTCATCTACGGCTGAAACACTAGACTCCCACTGAGGCAGACTATCTTCCGGCTACATCAATATACATGCAACTAGGGTGCCTTCATGCGCGCTTTGCTTAGGGTGGAGACATCTGGCCATTTTGTCCTAGAGTGCCTTCATACACACGAGACATGTAGGCACCCTATTTTTGTCAAACACTTTTTATTTTTATTCTTTGTTCAGAAGCGCGTGAAAGAGCGTGTCCCTGCACGCGTTCGTGGCGCTAACTGTGTGCCATGGCGACATTTTGTTTTCGTCGATTTCTTTGTGTTTTACCCGTGAGCGCGCGCTGTTAGCATCGGGTACTACAAAGGGTGGCATCACCCTAAACAGAAGGGCATTGAGGCACCCTACATGCAACAATTTGTTACTAAAACAGTCAGTTGTGAAACTCACCCTTGAAACCCGAGCCGCTCAAGTCCACCAAGACCAAGCTAAATTAAAGCCCCTGTATCTGGGAAACTGGGTGGCGCCTTCTCTTCCCTCTTCCTCCCAAAAAACCCTCCCTACCCCACCCCTAACTTCCGGTTTACGACGGAGGCGCCCTCTGGATGTTCCCAGGCGTCTCGACGTCTCGGTCAGCTCGAGCGGCGCGATGCCGGTCGTGTGGACTTTTCTCGCCATATAAGTGTGGCAATGACCTCCGTTTAGAGCCCGCATTCGCATCGGACCGTCCTGAAGCCGCTCTAGATATGTTCGTTCAACCGTGGATCCCGAAAATGCTTTGGATAATCATCCTAATCGTCCCTACCAAGTTGCATTATCGGTCAGTGCCTCGTGTTTGTCTATCCTTTGGCTTTACAGGAATTGCAATTAGTTTTTAATCATCATATCAAACCACCAAATTGCAATTATGATTCTCCACGATTTCAAATGATTCACTACTTCCTTTTAATACGTGTCCTTGGAGAGCTTTCTGGGGGGTTTGGCCTAAAAAGAAGTATTTCTTTTTTAATATGTGGAGAGAAAGCATACCCGTACTTCACTCTAAAAAAACGGTGTAGTCATGACACCCCTTGTCAGATATAAGACAGCCCAAAATTTCAGATCGACGTACAGGGCACTTACGTCGAAGTGACTGCCCCAACTTTAGCGAGAGGCTTGATGACGGTGTGATATAACATATTAAACAGCCAAACCACGTATCAAAGGCTACAGAAAAGAAACACTGAGGTTTTGCAGTAGGGCCAAGAAAACCCCGATTACTTTTTTTGCAGTCAGTCACACTTACATCAGCTGTTTTAATAAGTTGTACAACTCGGCTATCGAGCCGCTCGTGAAAGTTGGTAGCTTCGGTCCAACGTCAGTGCGCTGTACGTCCAACTGAAGTTTTGGGGGTATTATATATATGACAAAGGGTGTAAGATTATACCCTTTTTTTCTATTTTCATGTGTTATCCTACTGGCTTCGCTCGCACTTATGTTGAACCGGGATATAGATTGCATTTATTTATTTAATTTTACATACTGCAGCGCCGTCGGGGCTATTGCAGGTGTTGGGGGTGGGGAATCACAATTCAATATTGCATAAGACAGAAAAAACATCAAACATTGTAAAAATAACATCAATCATCGTTAACAGCACACAGAAACTAGACCGGAGGTAATGAACGAATGTTACCGGTTAGCAGATTCCAATGTTCAATTTATCTAGAAAAAAAAAACTGTATTTAAACATGTCAGTACGTGCATAAAACGGTGAAGTGTTTAGGTCATGGTGGCTCCTTGTTGATGACGCTATGTGAAACCTTATGTATGTATCTAATGAGGTGAGACATGGCGAGTTAACTAGACCATATGGGACTTTAAGGCTCTCAGTGTGGCGTCTATTGGAAAGGGGACTTAAGCTTAGAGCAGAAAGGTTGGAGGATGGAAAAATATCTCTGTCATAACGACGTAAAATAAAACGTACCACATTTTTTTAATGATTTGATTTTTTTTAATATTAGATTGTTTCCAGGAATTCCAAATGATTGAACCGTACTCGTGGATTGTATTAGTGTTTTATATGTTGGAAGTTTGGTTTCTTTCCGGGCAACACGTAGAGTACTCTGAAGATAGCCGAGTCTTTTAAGTGCTTTGTTACATGTGGAGTTAATGTGCTTTGGCCAAGACATGTCTTGCGAGAAAAGAAGACCAAGGTACTTGCATTCAGAAACTCTTTCCAGTGTGTAGCCATTGAATGAATATGTGAACGTGGAAGGGAGACTACGCTTAGAAAAAGATAATAAGACGGTTTTACGAAGTTTAGGGCCATTTGCCAGGTGTCACTCCAGGTGCAGAAGCTCGCGAATGAACCGTTAGGAAGTTATGGTCTTCAGGAAAGTTAATCGTGTGGTACAGGACGCAGTCATCAGCGTAACGACCTATTTTAATGGCGATGTTACGTGGTAAATGGTTGATGTAGAGCAAGAACAGAAGCGAACCGAGAACGGAGCTTTGTGGCACACCTGATGACACATCGGTATTAGAAGACTTGGACGAGTTAAGGCACATACTGTGAGCGATTGGAAAGGAAACTTGATATCCAGTTACCGAGGGAAGGGTTGTTTAGTATTACCATAACTTTGTGCAAAAGTTTATAGTGAGGAACCGTATCAAAGGCCTTATATAGGTACATGAATATCACATCCACTTGGTTGCCAACGTCGAGATGCTGAGTGATCTCGTGAGTAAAATTAGATAGTTGTGAAATTGTGTTGTAACCGCGTCAAAAGCCGGGTTGAAGATCAGATAAAATGCTGTTAGTTTCAAGGAACACCATGCATGATGTGTTTGTGGATTGTGTGTTCTAATAATTTGCATAAATTAGATCTTAAAGAAATTGGCCTGTAATTAGGTAACGAATGTTTGTCGACGGATTTATACAATGGAAGGACGTCTGCACGTTTCCAAGACGAGGGAACTGTTGCAGGTGAGAGCAATTTCTGAAAAATATTATCGAGGTATCGACTAGTTCAAAGAGAATACCGAACAAGAAATGAATTATGAATGTTGTTCGGGCCAGGGCTTTTTTTTTTTTTTTTTTAGTATCCAAATTCAGCATTATGTTTAGTGCGCCCTCATCATACACAGTGACATCACCAATTGTACTGCAAATCATAAATGAAAGGAGGAATTTCGGGATTGTCCATTGCAAACACCGCGACCATGATGGTATTTTATGTGCCACGAGTGTTGGGCTCATCGTGTTAGTTTCACACCGCACAATTAGTAGCTCGAGGGAACATGTAAGTAGAAAGAACCGACACCTGTAAGCTATAAATCTAAGGTATGATTCACAGGGTGCCATACTTGAGCTCGTCATTCAGGGCGCATAGGAGCGCTTATGGTCAAGAGGTCCAACGAGTCAAAAGGTCCAACCAGTCAAGAGGTCCAATAGCCACGTGACAGCCGAGTCAAGAGGTCCGACGAGTCAAAAGGTCCAATTCGAGTCAAGAGGTCCAACGCGTCAAGAGGTCCAACGAGTCAAAAGGTCCAATTTGTGTCAAGAGGTCCAACGCGTCAAGAGGTCCATCGAGTCAAGAGGTCCAACGCGTCAAGAGGTCCAAGGCGTCAAAAGGTCCATCGAGCCTTATTTTTATCTTCTTTGTTTATAATGATATTGCTATTAATGGGGGGACTGCTTGTACCGGTTTCTGACCGTTTGAACTATTTGAATTATTTTGGACAATATATACAATTACTACATAGCCAATGGAGACAAGTAGACAGATACTATTTGCCACATGGTATATGTATTTCAGTGTTAAATAATGGGTAGTGCCTGGTGACATATTTTGGATTTGTAGAACATAATATCTGTGTTCCAGTCTCCCAGTTCTAGGACTCAGTTATGCCAGTTCTACAGAAGTGTCTCTTAAATTCTCGAGATATAAACTACACATGTACCTCAGCATCTCGCGTTTAGCCTTCCCTTTCATATATCTCAGTATTCGTAACCGCAAATACTTTCTCGAGTAACTTTGTCCAGTCCCGGGTTCTCGTATCTTGTATTAAAAATATGATGCACTACTATTTTATTCTTTAGTTTTTATTCACTGAGTTCACCGAATCACTAAGCAGGTAAATAACACAACATAGAAAGAAGTTCAGATATCATTGGAGGGCGTCTTTAAACGAGCCCAGTTTATGCCACTTGGCGTCCAATAGAGTGTTGCAAATGAATGCGAGCATTGTCTTCTTGAAACGTTGTGACCGGTGCAACCTATAGCGGGTTAATTTGGGCCGTTGGCTTATTCAAAAGCACGGAGCAGCCACAAATATTTATGCTAGCGATATGTAACTCATCTACTGCTCTTTGTTTTTGAGAATGCTGTGAAATAAATCATGAAACTGAACGTTTAATGATTAAGCATTCTTGACACAAATTACCGAACACTTGTCTGTCAATATCATTTATTAGTTAAAATTACGCGATGTGTTAGTCGACTGGAATTGTAAGATGGTGGGTTAGTTGCTCAATAATTTTTACAAAATTGGATTATAAAGAGTGCAGTCGATTGAAGAACTGTTCGCGTCGGAAAGCACGTCGATCTTTGAAGCCGATAGATCTAGTGTGCCCAGTGCAATAGTTAAAATAGGTCACGGCGAACGGAAAAATTGAGTAAGTTTACTCGCCCATCTGCGCCTGGCCAAACTGTCTCTTCAAGCTCCCCGAAGACTTCAAAATATCAATGAAGCTATTTGGACGGGACGTGAACAAATTATATTAATTACTACAACTTTTATAAATGATGACACAAAAATTAAGAAAAAAAACTATGTTCATTTATCCTTACGTCAAAAGAAGTAATAGTGCTTTAATGTGATGGTAGAAATAGAAATAGCAAATAACTATGGACATATCTTTCGTATGTGACGGGAGATGTGTTCCAAATGGTGTTCAAATTATTTCAAACCCGGATGTCAAAGTAGTCACTTCTTAAAAAAAAAAAAAAAAAAAAAAAGGCTTCTCAAATTGTGAAACGCTAAGACCTTTCCGGTTGCGTGTTCGATATTCGAGGGAGAGAGCAACACGGGAGATGCAGATTTACGACTTTGTGGTCAGGGGTAGAATAGCGAAGTCACACAGGTCCCCGACAAACAAATGTTACTATAAGCTTGACAGTTTATAACAACAATGATTTCTGGTGCTTACAAATCCAGTGCTCACAGCCCAGCGCGCGCGTATCTGTCGCTTTAGGAGCCAAGCAAATCACGGGTTATACGCACGAGCACTGATTACATCATCGGCCAGAAACGATTCATCGAAGCCGTGTTCGTGAGATACCCCCTGCCGTGTGGAAGCCTTCACAGCTCAACTTTTTGCTCTTTTTCTGACATTTTTCTTCTCCGCCTTTATTGTTAGCATTTCTGTTGTCTGCTTTTTTTAATGCGTGAGCATTACCTGGCTCAGTCAGCGAAAAAACCGTCGGCAAAATCCGTCGTCAAAATCCGTGACTTGTCCAACACAATCCAACATAAAAAAAAACTCAGGTTGCTTGATATCTTTGGTCACATGATCTCCCTGGTCACGTTATTTCTCTGGTCACGTGAGCTATCTGGTCATGTGACAAAAAAAAAAAAAAAGGTCTGTGGTCACTTTGAGAAAAAGAAATCTCTGGTCACGTGACCTCCCTGGTTACGTGAGCACTAAACCATTCCTTGCCTGCTTTCGAACCTAGGCCCTCTTGATCGCACAACTAGCGCGCTATCCGTTGCGGTAACATAACTTGGGAAAAGCTAGTGCTCGCACATTCACACATCGTAAGAGAAAGCTTATAGGTGCCCTCATAATTTTTGTTCTAATTTTTTGCCTGTACTTATTTCACGCCCCTTGCCTTTACATATTTCACACCAAGAGATGCAACGAGTCAAGCTATCCAATATTGGACCTCTTGACGCGTTGGACCTCTTGACACATCGAGGCACGAGTCAAGAGATCCAATATGGGTCAAGAGATCCAACGCGTCAAGAGGTCCAACGAGTCAAGAGATCCACGGCGAGTCAAGAGGTCCAACGCGTCAGGAGGTCCAGCGCGTCAAGAGGTCCAATATTGGACCTCTTGACTCGTTGGACCTCTTGACGCGTTGGACCTCTTGACTCGGAATCCATAGGAGAGAGGTGGAGTGGCGCGGTCAGTCTGGCAGAACTCCCCGCATCCTCAGATCAAGCTCCTACCTATCGTCCGCGAAGGACGGCGATCTTGATGGTGTGGAATGAACGTTGCGGAAGCACTGTCGAAGCTTTAACATACAACGTAGTAAACTTTTAAGCATCCTCCACCAAGTCACATTGAGGACTATAAGAAACCCCGCGAGCGAACCATCGGCCGCGACCTGGCGCTGCTTCTTATGGGCCCGTGATGTGGCGGCCTTCCAACGGAGCTTCACAGACCGCCACCAGGCGCAATCTTGAAATTTGTTCATTCGCTATAAAATTACTTCACTTTTCTATCGGCAGCCCAGGAGCACTAGTCCACACTAGTGTTTCCAGACTACCGGCACAACATAGACCTCATGTAAGCAAGAGATATAACCGCAAAAAAATTTTTCGACTTTTTTACTGTATTTAATTTGCACCGAACCTGAGCGCACCAAACCTGAGCGCACGCTATATTTTGCTTCATAGTCGTCTTGGTGCCTTTAAACTGGAAGTAATGTATTAAAAAAAAAAGTATCAGTGTCTCCGAGGCAATGCACCCACCTACGGGTCCTCATTTGGTGGGTTTATCCCGTCGAGGTGCCCACAATACGACGCTCACCTCTTAATAGCTACATCAAGGCGTGGGGTTTGGATATTGGGTATAGCAAAGCTTCGATAAAATTTAAAAAGAGAAGAAATTTAGGACTAGAGGAAGGAGCACAAAAACACAGCGCTGACTGGCATCTGAATCTTTTACTCCTCCACGAAACAGAAAGTAAACCAGAAACGGGAAAGATAGGAATAAAACAATCAACCCGATAGAACATTATCAGCATGCCGAGACGAGCTTACGCGAACTTAGCGCACCTCTTGTTAAAAACCATCTTGTCACCCGCTAAAGCGCTGTCCAGACAGGATACTTCAGAACGCCAACGCCATCGACGGGGCGCTAACATCCATAAGTACCCGCTTCAGAAATGGTAACAATTACAGACACTTAAGGCTGCTTGCGTGTAGGAATGCGAAAGCATTCCTACACGTAGAGCATTCCTACCAACAACGCGCCACGTCTTCCCTTTTCACGCGGCGGTCCGGCGGTGACATCGCACCCCCACTGCGCAGGCACAGCGCCCACGCCGGCTCCACGGCTTCCGCGACGATGCATCTGCGTTGCTGCGCTTTTCTTTGCGTTTTACTTCTGAGGCGCGTTCGCTTTGAATTTGAGTGACGAAGCATTTCATACGACGCGTCGCAGTCAATGGGAATTTAGATGCCGTTCTCGTGTTACGCAGAATTTGTTCCATGGGACAGTTAATGCTTTCGCATTATTAGCCTTTTTGTATTTATGAAGTCAGGTTGAGTCCTTTTTTATTGCCAGTTTGAAGTGGGTATGTGTGTTAGCGCCTCGACGGTGACCTCGGCAGGTGACGAGGCTACCGACGTAATGCGTCATCCTCCTTTTTTCAAGTTACAAGATTATTAATAGATGCCAAGTTACAGCTGCCTCATTTCGTTCAAATTTACTTATTTAGGGGAAAGGATATTGCAGCACAAAAGCTAGGGCCGAAACCCTAACTGAACCTTGAGGGTACATTATGGAGTATCTGCGTCCTTCCACAAGTTCATGAGGTCTTTACCACGTGTCTTGAACGCAATGCGTTCCTTCATGCGCTTGACCTGGTCATCCGAGAAATGGTTCCTCCAGTCGCCAACAACTCCCTTACGGGCCAAATCGCCTTTCATCTCGTACTGCAGCGCATCTTCACCCCAGGCTTCTTTCATTTGCTTTAGCCACTCCGGTTTTTCCTCTTCGGGAACCGTCTTGATGTCCTCGTACAGTTGCTTAAAGCAATCATTCACGTGTTGCTGCATGTATCTGAAGCTCGTTCTGTCCAATATAGCATCCAGAGCCCCCTGACCCTCTCGAAGTCTTTTACCGTATTCTTCTCCGATGAAATCGGCAATTTTGAGCACCCACGCAGCGGTGTCCCTTTTGAGGTCTTCGTAGGTCAGGAAGAGTACGTTGGGATCGTTCCGGTGTTCGTACCAGGACAACACGTGGTCGAAGTAGTCGCCGACGTCGGCAGTGCCCTCAATGAACATCTCGAAGAACTCTTCGAATGTTCCGTCTTGAAACTTGTACTCGGGCATGGCCCTGGTGTGGTAAAAGAAGGAGACGCAGCAGTCGTACGGATTCCTGGTGATGTATACATGTACTTGGCATCCTTCGAATAAGGTTGTAGCTGAAAGGGCATGTGGGTCTTGATAGGTCCTGGTCTCGGCATGTCTCTTGCTGAATCCGCTCCTTGATATTCTAAGAAGGGCATCTCTCTGTAAAAGCTCAAGGCATCCTTCGGCGGTGAACGGCCATGAAGGATGTCGTAGACGATGTGTTGCATCCAGGTTGTACCGCATTTCGGGTAGCTGACGATGAAGAGTTCTCCGGGTTGGGGCTTGTATCTCAGAGCTGAACGCACACACTCATAGGAAAACGTGAGGTGAACGTAGTAGCCTTCGACTTCCCTGTACATGGGCTCTGACATGGCGACCTGAAGAAATAAAAAAAGAAGTATGTATTAATAAATGCGCGACATGTACGCATCGCATGAGCGCGTCTTCCGAATGCGTACAGCAAGCTGTTCTTCCGGGCAAGTCTTGAGCAACGTGCCTCTATATGCAAAGAATGACAACATACGTACACAAATGTTATTTTATGTGTTCGCCGTTCTCATCATTCTGCCGTCTCGGCTGGTCGTTGTGGCAGTTTGCACCACATATGTGAACGCAACTAAAGTGTACCCGAGCACTGTTGCTCCTTGATTTCTCAAAAATAGTATGCTACCCTTTACCGAACGTCAAACGAAACGCGTTACATTAATCACTTTAAAAGTAATGCGTGCCATTATAAGAGACGTATCGTAGACAGTACGCGAGAGATTTAGCGCGGAGATTGCGTGCCGACTGTGAGCGCAGAGTGAACACCCGTATAGGAGGGCCCGCATTTCGCACCGTTGAATCTACAAAACTTCCCTAGTTAAGGCTATGCCGCGCTGAAACCTCATCAGAGGGCTCATTCAGATATTTACAAGTCGAGTTCCTGTACAGTCTCCCTACGGAGGTCAGAGTTAAGGCCTGTCCAAACAGGCTTCTACAAAAATCGTCAGGCAACACGACTCGTGCAAAAATCGTCAACATCGAAGCGTCCGGGAGTCGTTGGTCTTATGCCTGTTTGGACACCGGCCAAGCCGAATTCACGACTTTCGTACTCGCCTCCTCCACTTTTTTTTGACGTCGGTGCTCGCCAGACTCGAGGTCACACGCCACCTGCCAATGGTGTGCCTGATGCCTGGCTGTCTCCCGCGGCTCACGAAGTCGCCGCGGGAGGAGTGGCTTCGGGGCAGGAAGGCCAAAAAGGTCCGGCTTCGGATGTATTTGAAAGATTCCTGCGTCCAAGCGCGCGTCTCGGCCGCCCGGGCTCAGCTTTCTTTGTCAAAATCCACCGTTCGTAGCTCGGAAATAATAAATAAATAAATAAAGTACAGTGCGCAACAGTTGACTTTTAGGTGTATGTATAAACACGGAGAACTTAAGGATATATATTTTATTTCATTAAACTTGTAACCAACCAGGTTTGTTTGTCTATGCCAGGTACGTTGGGAACATAAGAGCCGCGGGAATCCGATCCAATCCACAAAACTGCTGGAAGACGACACGACGTTGGACACGATGCGCGCTTGACTGGCTTGCCCTGTCACCCTCGAGTCTTCCCTTTCCCGTTTTCGGGACTTGAAAAACGGAGGAGGCCTTGATTGATTGACCGACATCCAACAGAGCGTGTGAGTGGCCCTCCGCACCCACGTGATCAGCAGATCAAAGCTCACGTAGAGGAGACGGGCAAGATTTGACGAAGGGAACTCTCTCCCCGGCAGAAAAAAAAAAAAAAAAAAAGCGGGCGGAAGCGGAGCGTTTTACGATTTCTCGGAGTCGTGTCGCCCGACGATTTTTGTAGTATCCAGTTTGGACACCCCTCAAGGGGTGTCCAAACAGGATACTACAAAACGCACGACTCCGACAAAATCGTTCGGCGCTCCGCTTCCGGTTGTGTCTCTTTGCAAGGGGGAAACTATAACCCGTCAAATCTCCCCCTCGCTTCCTCCACGGCGGCCTTGCGCTGCTCATCACGTGGGTGCGGAGAGCCACTCACCCGCTCTGTTGGCTGTGTTTGCGAGGGCGAGATTTGACGAGGAAAAATTTCCCCCCGGCAAAGAGTAGGGCCGGAAGCGGAGCGCCGAACGATTTGTAGGAGTCCTGTGGCCTGACGTTCGACGTTCGACGCGCCCCGGCGTAGGTTCCCCTGCTTCCTCCTCCTTATACTTTCCTGTTCTCCTGGAAAGGAGGAGAAAAAGCACCGCGCACCGCCAACCCGTGGCGCGATTAGCCGAATTTAGACGTGTGACGAGCACAATTCCGGGTTGTGCAGAAAAGCCGGCACTGCGTGGATGAACGCGCAACTCTGGCTCCCGTAGGGAGCCCATACAGGAACTCTATTTGCGAGGCAAGAGCGTGTGAGCTTCTGTAAACACGTGGCTTTGAAGGCACCTGTAACACAACCTCACGGCCAAGCCGTCACATTCACACTAGGCTTTTTGTCGTGGTAGACGCTTACTCGGGGCAAGGGCATAGCCGCTAGGAACAAAGGAAGACATCTAGAGCAGACTGCCCGAATAAAACCAACCGAGGTGCCATAGCTCGTCCATTATACAAAAAAACTATCCGCAGACACTGTTCGAGGCGTGTTTCTTCGCTCTTGTGACCGTCCTGTTCGTTTGGTCATGCAAAATCTAGCCGCAGACATGTTCGAAGCATACATATGTATGAAGCAAGCATGCTCCGAACATATGCTAGGTGGCGCAAGCTACCGCCCGTTACAAAGGGTATTCACATTCACAACCAGATTCACAACCATCCATCCATCGGGGAGTGTCCGCAGCAACGAGGTAGAGGGGCTCTACCTCTGTCGTCACGTCCGCAGCGAGGGCCGTGTGCTTTGTATGATGACTGAGCAGTCTGACTGCAGCTTTACAAGCTAAACTGTTTGCCACCTTTACGTGCGACGCTCGATGCAAAGACAGCGGGCAAAAGAGACGCCTTGTTTGAGCGGCGGGCCTTCAAAATTGCGAAAGAATCCCGCAACTTTCGAGTATAGACGTTTTCACTATTTACAAAAATCGCAGTCCACACGCACTAAGTCCCAGTCCAGCCAGTGCTCGCTCGTAATTGCGGCCAACCAGCGTACGACACACAAAGCGTAACAACAAAGCGTACGAGGGCCAGTTCATTGCTGGACCTCGTACGCTTTTATGGAAAAGTGTATTGGCGATGTGCGCGATCGAAAGCGTCGCTGCGGGCGGCCTGCCACGATTGGCCAAATGCGGACTATGACGTCAGCAAAGGACTTCTCATCGACAGGAATAAGAGTAGTGTAAGAACTTCAATTTTGACGCTGTTGGCAGTGCAGATTTCAGAGCGCTATGATTTCAAGCAGCCACCATGCTCATTACAAACGCCATCGAACTTGTTGTTGGCAACGTAATGACGTCACGAGATAAAACCATAGGAGGGCGTCACCAAAACATCTCGCCGCTAATAGGGAGTATTTATTGGCGGCCATAGCTGCCTACGCGATTGCTGGGCGCGTGCCGATGGCAAGCTTCCGGGTTCTTTTGCGATGCGCATTCTATCACCATGAAGATTGCCGGTCTTAGCAACCTTTTAAAGCGTGCTCGTTCCGACCAGGCGCTCTAAACAGCACCCACAAATATGGCGTCTATACACTTACCTTTTCAAAAAAAGAAGTAAACACGGCCTCTGTAGCTTCGATGTGATCAAACCTGCCGGCTCGAAAGGGATTTGAACTCAACAAGCTCACCGGCTTCGAGCGCTGATTCCATCTGCCGTTTCCGACACGTGCTCAACTTCCCGTCAGGGTACGCGAGTAACATTCCAATAAAACAATTCTCCCGGATGCTATAGGGTAGTGTTTTTTTTATGCCGCATCTCCCGATGCATGCCGTCACACAGCAACAACGCCGGAGCCGCAGCTGGCTTCAGTACTGTGGGAGAGCAGGAGACGAGAGCGAGCGGGAACTTCGGAATGCAGAGCTCTGGTTGGAATGATTATATATAGTGCACCTTTAGGTCTACATGGGTCTACCCACTAATCATTCCAGGCAGAGCTCGGCGTTTTGACGTTGCCGCGCACTCTCGGCTTCTCCCTCAGTTTCTCGGCACACAGAGCGACACGCTGTTCCAGATTCGCGTCAAGTGAAGCTTTTTGCGCATGCGCCGTTCCGACAGCAGCGCCACCGCAGCGATGGGACGTCAGAGCCGCCTGGTGGCGTATACCCACTGATCTCTATGACAACTGCTGGATCGCGCTTCCCCGCTTGTTCGCTGCAGCGCAAGTGAAGCCACCGGACTTCTCTCGCTTGGGATACGATTTGCCGTTTTTGCTAGCCTTTGCTGCGGTTTTCCAGCGTGCTGTGGACACGTTTTCTACTCGTTCGTCGTCATTCGCCGAAGAAGTTTTTTGAAGACTCTGTGTATTGTTGAGACTTGCCGTTGTGAACACGTGGAAAATTTTACGAAAGTGCAGTGTCGCAGGAAAAAGGCACAACGCGTCGAAAGGAAGGGCTGGCGGCCTGTTCAAAGCTTCCTTGGCACGCCGAAGTGCCGTGTCTCTGTGCCTTCGCACGCTTGGATACCGACCAAGAATCGACGCCGTGTGGATGTGTTTTGCGCAAACACATCGAGGGGCTTTATCTTCTTGTGTTATTTTGTTTGTTTAAAAGATGGCGCCATGTTTCCTTTTATTTCTTATTACTGGCGCCACCTGGGTTTTCCTGTCAATAAACTGGGGCTCACGAGTTTTCGTGAGCAGTCGTTACCAGCCCACGCCCGGGATCAGACGTGTCTTTCTTTCGTCTGGCTCTTCTGGAACCCCCTCTCTCTGATGGCCACGCCGGCCCGGAGTCCAGCGACGATGGGGACAGCCGGGTCCTCCGAACCGTAAGCCGCCCGCCGGCGCGTCGGCCATCACGTCTTTCTTTGTAGTAGCCCCGAGAGCGAGCACAAGCGTCGCTGCGGTCGCCGCGCCCGGATTGGCTGAGGTGTACTGTGACGTCAGGGGGAGTACTCCGCTCCGCGATCTCGCATCGGCTCGCCTCCCAGCACCGGTTTCCTGGTTAGGCGTTGTGTGCCGCAAGCTCTTCGTGGAGCTGGACTTCGTTTACCTGGTGTGCAAGACGTTGAGTTAGTCCGATATTGACGTGCTTCCGTACATTTTATAAGCCTGCTTGTCCCTTTTACCTTTAAAATTGGGTTACAAATCCCGAAAGCTTTCGGTGGAGGCAATTCCGCCGATGAACCTCCCCGTCCGTCCACACGACAGAAGGCAATCTTGCGAGGGGTCGGTGAAGCGATGGCGCAAGTGTTTCAGACGCTGGAATTCTGTTCCTTGCACGTTCATGATTTAAGACGATATTAGATCCCGCTTTCAAGGCATTTGAAGTGGCATTTATATCATGGGCCTTTGGGTGGTCGGCAAATTAGCTCGCGACCCTGACTCTGCGCTGCCGCTCTGCATGCGTTGGTTCGCAGATGTTTTAAAGGCCGTGCGTCTGATGATTTTGAAAGTAATCGTGGAAAAGGGTTGCTTTACATAAATGTAGCTTCTTCGCGAATTAATTATATAGTTTATACACGTATGCAGGCATATTTCTTAGGAGCTGCACAATTACTGGAAATTAGTTTGTATGGTAGCAGCAAAAACAGCCTAGTTGCCCCCAGTTGTCTGTATGATATGTATTGAACTGCCAAACTATGCACGGCAATAGTGCCGTTATATGGAATGTTTATACTTTTTCCTGACATTATTTATTCCAGCCTATTCCGAAAATACACCGTTTAGTCTGAATTGTCATTTCCAATTAAAAGAGACACTGCAGCAGGTCTTAAAAAGCTTCCTCAGCCTCCAAACTCCCTACAGCTGGACTCTCTGACATCAGAGGAAAACAGGAGTAAAAGCAAGCATTCGAACGTCTGTCCAGTGGTAGATGCAGCACTAGCAGCAGAAAATGTGGAACCTGTGAAGGGCGACAGTCTGCGTGAGAAAAGCTTCTGGTATTTTAGCTTCAGGACAATTCGAATTAAGTGAAATCTCAATTTTAGGGCTTAAGGGGCTAATAACGAGCTAGACACCTTCGCTTACGTTTGTTATGCATTACTTGAGGGTTGATATAAACAAGTTCACAGATACCACCCGTGTAGTCCATTGAAATACTGTCACGGGTGGTGACGAATAAACAAGAAATGAACGGAAATAAATAAACGTTTAATGTGGCGAACTTGTGCCAAAAATAAAGAAGGAAACAGAAGAAAGCAGAGCGTCGCGGGCGTCGAACTCGGCGTGTCAGCAGAGTCGAACGCTGGGGCGAAAACTGACTCGACAAGATCGCGGGCGGCCTCTTATCTAGAGTGCGTCGCTATCTCGAAGATTCGGCGAAAGCGGCTCGAGCGTCGCGTGATCGGGCGAGAATGAACACGCACTTTCTAGAAAACAAAAGCAGGAATAAATGATAGAAGTTACGAGCGGTACATGAATAAACGAGAACTTTCTGGAGGTCCGTGACCGAGCGTTGCTTTCTCAGCCCTGGGCGCGGCATTATCCCCCCCTTTAAAAGTGCATCGTCCCGATGCAGCACAAAAACGGAAAACAAAAAAACAAAAGGACAGCAGAATTGCTAGCCGGAGTTCACAGTCCACAGTTCACTCGTCGACGAGAGTGGAGAGTCCTATCGTTCGTAATACGGTTTCAGCCGGACGACATGCACCACCTCGGGTCGCGGCTGACGTCTTGCAGATGGGCGCGTTCCGTCGGGTAGAACTTCGTAGTTCAGATCGCCGAGGCGTCGGATGATCTTGTAGGGCCCAACGTAGCGCTTCAGGAGTTTTTCGCTGAGACCGCGACGACGAATCGGCGTCCACACCCAAACTCTGTCTCCGGGCTGGAAGTGGACGTCGCGGCGACGAAGATTATACCGGTGAGCGTCGACATGTTGCTGGTCTTGAATTCGTAGTCTGACTAGCTGGCGCACCTCTTCTGCCCGTTGAGCAACCACCTGGGCGTCATCGCTCCCGTCATTGACTGACTCGTGCGGCAACATTGAGTCTAGCATAGTCGTCACCGCCCGGCCATACACCAGCTGGAAGGGCGTCACTCCTGTGGTCTCTTGCACGGCTGTGTTGTAGGCGAACGTGACGTAGGGCAGCACTTCGTCCCAGGTCTTGTGCTCCACGTCGACGTACATAGAGACCATGTCGGCGATTGTTTTGTTGAGCCGCTCCGTCAACCCGTTGGTCTGCGGATGGTATGCCGTTGTTCGACGGTGTTCCGTGTGGCTTAGACGCAGGATCTCCTGGGTCAACTGTGCCATAAACGATGACCCTCGGTCTGTGATCAGTACTTCGGGGGCGCCATGGCGGAGGACGATGGACTCGATGAAGAACTTGGCGACTTCGACAGCAGTCCCCGAAGGAAGGGCTTTCGTCTCGGCGTAACGAGTGAGATAATCGGTGGCGACGATTATCCAGCGGTTCCCCATCGTCGACGGTGGAAAAGGACCCAGCAAATCCATTCCAATTTGCTGGAAGGGCTTGGTTGGCGGGGTAATCGGCTGAAGGAGACCTGCTGGCTTTGACGGTGGTTTCTTGCGTCGCTGGCACTCATGGCACGATCGTGTGTAGAGATGGACGGTCTTCGGAAGCTTTGGCCAGTAGTACTTGTCACGAATCCGGGCAAGGGTCCTGCTGTAGCCGAGATGTCCGGCCGTTGGGTCGTCGTGGCGTCGGTCGTGCTGCGGCGCAGGAGACTGACGTCGGGGCGGCGTGACATAGGTGCGGCGAGGCGGCGGTGGCCGTCGGGCCACTGCGGCGTAGGTCAGGGCGGGCTCTTCGGGTGGTGCTACGCAGGCAGGAGCCTCCGGTTGAATTGCTCGCTGGACTTCTTCGCGCACCACTTCGGCGATCGACAGCTCAGCCGGCTGTTTGGCAGCAGGCAGAAGCTTGCGGAGCTCCTCCCGGACGATGTCGCGGACGATTTCCCGAAGGCCGTCGACACCGGTGGCGTTCAGGTCTAGTCGGCAAGATGCGGCGGTTCGAGGAGCAGGCACGCCGGCGAGTCGATGGTAATGGCTTGCTCGGGCCGACAGCGCTCGCTCGATGTTAGTGGCTTCAGCCACAAAACCGTCGACGGTTGTCGGGGGATGGCGGATAAGGCCCCCAAAAATTTCAGCCTTCACGCCACGCATGAGGACGCGAAGCTTCTTCTCATCGGCCGCCTCCGGATCGGCTCGGGCACATAGGCGCATGACATCCTCTACGAAGCTGGTCACGCTTTCGTTGGGGCCCTGCACCCTTGTTTGGAGAAGGTCTTCCGCTCGCTGCCGACGGTGGTGGTTGAGGAACGTTCGCTTCAATTCCGCGGCGCAGGACTCCCACGTAGTGAAGGACGCTTCGTGGTTTTCAAACCAATGCCTCGCAGTTCCTTCAAGCGCGAAGTAGAGATTGTGGAGGCATTGTTCAGTCGTCCATCCGTTGTGGCGGGCTACACGTTCGTAGTGTTGTAGCCAGTCTTCAACGTCCTCGTGGACGTCTCCGTGGAAAGGCGTTGGAGTCCTGGGTGCGACCGGCAGGTACACAACGGCAGAAGCGGCCGGGGTCTGCGCCTGGTTGGCCATCGTCGTCTTCGGGTTGGTCGTGGGTGGCAGAAGTCCGTGTTCCGGGGGTAGACCTCGGATGCGGCGACTTGACCGGGTCTCGATCTGGTCTTCGTCGGGTCCTCCGGAGCTGGGGTTTGGACTTGTACTGCGGGAACTTGGAGGGCTGCGCCGTACGGACATGTGACTACCCCGCACCTCCACCAGAATGTCACGGGTGGTGACGAATAAACAAGAAATGAACAGAAATAAATAAACGTTTAATGTGGCGAACTTGTGCCAAAAATAAAGAAGGAAACAGAAGAAAGCAGAGCGTCGCGGGCGTCGAAGTCGGCGTGTCAGCAGAGTCGAACGCTGGGGCGAAAACTGACTCGACAAGGTCGCGGGCGGCCTCTTATCTAGAGTGCGTCGCTATCTCGAAGATTCGGCGAAAGCGGCTCGAGCGTCGCGTGATCGGGCGAGAATGAACACGCACTTTCTAGAAAACAAAAGCAGGATAAATGATAGAAGTTACGGGCGGTACATGAATAAACGGGAGCTTTCTGGAGGACCGCGACCGAGCGTTGCTTTCTCAGCCCTGGGCGCGGCAATACTATCCAAATCTAGCAAAGGTCAAATGTAAGCAATGTATATAATAAATGTTCCTTGTTTGTTTTTTTACTTTTCCCCTGCACTTGGGCTGTCCTACCTGTGATTCTTTCTTGATGGCCCAGACTGTATTTAACACGTTGCTCGAGCAGCATGCAGCTTTTCTGCTTCGGCGATCTTGTTTAAAAACAGATACAAAAAAAATAATATTTATAACCTGCCAGTTCATTGCCAACTCATCAGCAGCATTTATTGCGCGAGATGTAAATCTATAGTGATGCTCCTGCAATTGTGGCCATATTTCTGTATTTTCATATACCAGCTCCGATTCATGCGTTGCCTGCCCTGTCAACCATGCTTAAAATGTTGGTTGAAGTTTCGCCTGTAGCTACAGGCCATACCTCAATAAAGGTTCATATAAAAATTTACACTTCCTACGAAAAACACGCCAAAAAAAATTAAATAGAAACGAGCGCGCCGTCAGCTAGCGTCTTCACAGCCTCCGCAGGGCGAGCGGGCCGAGTCGGGGAAACGTTCTCTCCTCGCCGTGACGTCACCCCGGTTCGCCGTACGGGGGCGCCACGCGAACTTCTCGGGGCTAGGGAGGCTGTAGTGAGGGTGGGCGCAACTCAAAACCTGGAGAGCGTTTGCAATTTAATGGCGGCGCCTGAGGGAGAGGATTCGAGAAAGGATATGCGCCAGTGTTGCCTGCACGAGAGCAGGCGCCCGCTCTGTTGCAACTCTGTTGCTCCATGCGCCTTTCCTCCTCTCGCCTCCCATTGCAAGCAACGAGCGCCTTGGCGCAGCCTCTCTCGCTTCCTTCTCGCTCCGAGAATTGCAAACGTCGAGCGGAGAAAGCAAAGTTGCCAGACAAGCAGCAACGTCCAAGATGGCGGAATTTCCCATTTTTCGCGTTAAAAAAATACTTAACCTATCGCAACAAAACTGGTGGCTATGGAAAAGTAATCATTTATACCTTGTGTAAATTATTCAAGCACCTTAATGGGCATTTATGACCCGAGTTAGGAAAGAAACGACCCTTTGCCCCATAGACTCCCAGCAAAATTTAGCAATTAAATGGCGTCCATGTCCCGTGATCGCCGATCTAGCAGTTGCACCCACCCTCACTTGAGCCTCCCTACTCGGGGCTAATAGCGCGGGCAGTTAATACTCGGCACTCGTTCCACCCAGCGTTCCACCTTCTGCTTTGTCTCGGGACTGGGCTTCCGAGCACGCAGGAGGCTGTAGTCAATATTCGTACCCAGCGTCCAAGTCAAGTCTTCTCTCTTTGTAAAATATTAAAGTCAGTGTCTCGTGAGTGCCTGTCTGCCCCTTCATCTTCACGGGAATCGCAGTTCGTTTTTAATCATGATATCAAACCTCCAATTTGCAATTATATTCTCCACGATTTCAGATGATCCACTACTTCTTTTTAATATGTGGATAGGAAGCATACTCGTGATTGTCGTACTGTCTTCGCTCGCCTTTATGTGTAAACGGTGTATAGATACATACGCATGCACGCCTCCGCAGCCGCGAGAGCGTTGCAAGCTATGACCTTTGTGCGAAACAAAGTGTTATGATTATAATGCAATTAAATGCAAAGGGGCAAGCGAGCTGGACAATAATGATGAAAATAATCCCTGGAGAAGGGGAACAAGAGGGACAAGGGACAAACATAAATCTCCAAACACAGCTAGGTGACTGGTGAGCGATCGAAAAAAACAAAGTCTGGTACGCAAGCACGTACGCAACACTTGACGAGCGAGCGTATACTCCGCACCTCCGCACGCATCCGTAAGTGGAAGCGGCTCCGATGCTCCAAGCACGAGCAAGAGGCTTTAAACGACGCGTACGTCCATGGTACGGGCGTCCGTGCATGCCAAGTCGTACTGTTGCGCTCGCTATTACATCGCTCGCGCTTATGGTGGAGTGGAGCGCATAACTCGCTCTAAACAGCTGTCTTTTTTTTTTTTTTTTTTTTTTGCATTCTGGTGAGCTTGCATGATACAGAGCACTACATTGCACAACTTTGCGGCCTCGGTAGGGTTGAAATCTTTTCGACCGATTCGATGAAGGAATATATTCCTCCGATGTTCATTTTCCTTTCCAGAGGGAGTACTCAAAAGCTCACCGACCGACTTTTCCACAGGCGCAGCGGCCCGTCAGCTGCGGCGTTGGAAACAGCTTGGGAAAGTAATGGCGGCCGGAAGTTCAAAACCGAAAGCAGGATGTCACGCGACGACTGGCCAATAGTGCGCGGCAGCTTGTTCAAAGAGTATGTATGATCTCTATGGTTCAAAGCATGACGCCATTTTTTCCCAGGATAGAGAGGCTTTTAATGTAAATGCGATAACAGCGGCGTCCTTTAGCGGCGAGTCAAAGTATTAAAGTTGCTTTGTATAACTACTGCTAGAGCACTATATAGCTCCTTCGGAGCAGAGTAGCGCAATCGAGAACGCCATTTCTCGGCGACTAGCGGCGAACGCCCGAGGGTTCCAACTCCGGCAAGGAGGTTAGAAGTACTAGGAGGGGGCACGTTGCAATATTGATGAAGCCTAGTCATAAAAAGTTTAAACGATGTGGTGCCCAGCGTGACCGCAGATCTGTCTGGCGATTGGTGCGCGTGACATGTCACGTGTGAGATGGATGGTTGATTGTAGAAGGACTCCTGCAGGCTTGCGCTGCTTGCGCGCGCTCCGTCCGGTAGGTTTTATCAGATCGAAGGCTAGACTGTGGTGTATTCTAGTACCCCATAGCTAGACGAAGGCTAGCTATTGTCACGTGATGTGGTCACGTTGGCATGGTAAGTGAGGAGATTAAGGAGGAAAATGAGAAAGAGGCGAGACGTCAAGGGAGCATGGCTTGTGGAGGCTACGCGGCCGACGTCATGCCCTTTCCCACCCTTCTATCCTCCTTGAACTCCGGTCACAAATGCGTGGGGAACGTGAGAAAATCACCGTTTCTTGAGTATTTTGGGAATGTACGGAAGGACAATAATTTTTGACATAATAAAGGAACAGTTTACAATAATTTTCGCGAAGTTGTGTGCCATGTATTAACGTTTTTAAAAAAATGCTTGAGCGGCATCATGCAGCAGACGACGCGGCGACGTCACACCGTTCACGTGGTGACCCGCTCCGGCCAATCCCCATAAAGTCCATCTCCGCTGCGCAAAACAATCGTCTGCTTCAAACGCCATTGCCATGGAAATTGCCTTTTCGCAATTTTCACACGCATCCAATATTATTAAAACTTTGATAAAGTGTTTAGTGCTTTACCATCTTCACGACAGACTAGTTTTGAAAAGTGTGAACTCGGCGTTTATTTTTTAATCAGCCGTGTTGAGTCGATCTCCATGTATTCTCCCATAGAGCGGGCCGCCCCTTGGAATCCTGAGTACCACGTGACTCGCGCCGAGCTGCTCTGTCTGCCATGTTGTCGGCGAAACACGCGGATCAAAGGATTGCGCTACTCTGCTCCGTAAGAGCTATAGACCAGTGTCCGCGCCAATTCCAGGGCGCCGCCATGTTTATCTACGCTCGCGCCACCACGCGGAGAGAACTGGCAGGCAGGAGGGGGGGGCTGCGTTGGCGGCGTTCCTTTCGGGAGCTGGATGCGGCAGGCTGCCCGAATGCACCGGCATATCGTGAAAGATGTCTTCACCAGAAGCCTCCGCGGCCCGTTCTTCAACAGATAAGATGTCGTGAACATTCGAGAACCCATCTCGATCGAGAAAACAAGAGAAAACCTTTCTGTTCTTAAATGTTATCGGTGTCTGCTGACCCTTGACATGTGTGTTTCAGTCCGGGTTCATTGCGTAGTAAATATTTCGCTGCCGCTTTCTTGTAGCTTTCAAATGCTTGATTGTCGGCTTCTTGTATACGACATTACATTCGTGGCACGGTTGAGACCGATTTTCGCGATCTGCTTGCCTTTGTGCGGCTCTGCCGAGCCGAAATAAGTGGGAGGCGTTTACTTGATCGAACGCCGTTTTAGCGAATGAAAACGAGACCACGACGTTTCATCAAATGACTAGCAAATGGGTTTAGTTCCATAGACAGCTCGGATTAGCTTTCTTTTGTAATGTGCCGCCTTGTCTGCCGCCGCGAAGCGGCGAAAACGAGGGCTCCGAGTGTGTTAGCACGCCCCACGCCCCCCCCCCCCCCCCCCCCCCCCACACACACACACACACACACACTGCGAGCGCCTGGGTTCGAAACTATTAATTGCCAGTTCTAAAGGATGGTACTTACTTGAGGTGGGAGCTGGAATTCTACGAGGTACCAGGAGACACTTACTATCGGGCAACGAAGCGGGGTGCCTGTGGGGACGGAGTCTAGGAACGCTACTGATTAATATTGTGACAGGCGATCAGTTATGATAACAGACGAAACTTCGACTCGTTTGTTCAGAAGCTCGCGGTGATATTTTATTAGCCCTCGTTATAGCACACCAAGGATCCTATAGGCAGTGAAATTCACATCACGCAAACTCGTCCGTCGTAGTCAAATGAGCGCAGTCGACGACGAAATGTAATGAGCTACTAAGCTTCACAAGGTAAATGCCCGCGAGAAAGAGTTTTGTGGCAGTCCAAAACACCGATCCAGCAGACGCACGTACGTACGTACGTTTACTCCGGACTCCATGAACCCGACGGCGCAAGATCAAAGCGATCAAAGAGCACCGCCGCCATCGCCACCCGGTTTTCTCTGCACTTAGCGCGACAACGGCACTGCAACGGAGGGCACTCACCTCGGCGTTAACAATCTGCGAAATAGATTAATTTCCCACTCTTGAAGCCATTCCAAATGATAAATGAAAATATCTCGGCGTTGTAGAACATCTGACGACACAACTGTGCCGAGCGCCTGCTCGGCGTCGTTGTTGCTCGTGCAGGCCTGCTTATTTGTAGTTGAGACGATGATTCCACATCTTTCGTGCCACTCGTGGTGCCTGCGATAACTTCGAAGGGCAGGGGAATCTTCTCACGAGGACGTTGAAGACACTCAACACCGGAGCCACCAAAGCAATCGCACAAACCGTCGCCATGTTTGCTTCTTCGTCACTCACGGTGCGATCAACTCACTGATCTCTATGACAATTGCTGGATCGCGCTTCCCCGCTTGTTCGCTGCAGCGCAAGTGAAGCCACCGGGCTTCACTCGCTTGGGATACGATTTGCCGTTTTTGCTAGCCTTTGCTGCGGTTTTCCAGCGTGCTGACGACACGTTTTACTCGCTCGTCGTCATTCGCCGAGGAAGTTTTTTGAAGACTCTGTGTATTGTTGAGACTTGCCGTTGTGAACACGTGGAAAAGTTTACGAAAGTGCAGTGTCGCAGGAAAAAGGCACAACGCGTCGAAAGGAAGGGCTGGCGGCGTGTTCAAAGCATCCTTGGCACGCCGAAGTGCCGTGTCTCTGTGCCTTCGCGCGCTTGGATACCGACCAAGAACCGACGCCGTGTGTATGTGTTCAGCGAGTGCAATGTGCGTGAAGCTGTTCGTGCCTCTGGATCAGCGTCTTTTCCTCTCGCGGTTTAGGAACGAGCTTAATCTGCAGCGTCCACTAGCGACGGAAGATGGGGAGAAGGTACGTCTTTTTTTCGTCCTTAGACGATTTACACAATACCGTGCACAACAGCTCCTCATCACTGATCAGTGCTGGCTTATTATCAACCTACTTAATTGCACTTGACGTTTGAGCGCGGCTCGCCTAATTGTAATTGGTCAACAGATTGCACACGACCATATCGGCCGCGCTTCAAAGATTTTCATTCTCGCCGTCTTGTACTTTTGCTTTCGAAAACCCCCCTGGCTCCACAACGTTGCCCTATTCGTGCTCCCACGGAATCTATTAGAGTAGATTTGGGACACAGCCATGGTTAATATAGTTCATAAGAACACGTACATATCTCCCCCTTTTATTGATAGCAACTCACCGGAACAGCTGGACGATCCAGAACTCCGTGGCCGATATATATAAATGATCTAAAGGCATCTACGCGCGACACACGTTTAGAACTTTGGCGCGGCGTCAATTCTTGACCGGTATCCAAGCGTGCGAAGGCGCAAAGATGCATCACTGGGCGTGCCAAGGAAGCTTTGATCACGCCGCGACACCGGCGACACGTTTTCGACGAGTTGTACCTTTTGATACGGCTTCACGCACATTGTACTCGCTAAACACATTCACACGGCGTCGGTTCTTGGTCGGTATCCAAGCGCGCGAAGGCACAGAGACACGGCACTTCGGCGTGCCAAGGATGCTTTGAACACGCCACCAGCCCTTCCTTTCGACGCGTTGTGCCTTTTTCCTGCGACACTGCACTTTCGTAAACTTTTCCACGTGTTCACAACGGCAAGTCTCAACAATACACAGAGTCTTCAAAAAACTTCTTCGGCGAATGACGACGAACGAGTAGAAAACGTGTCGTCAGCACGCTGGAAAACCGCAGCAAAGGCTAGCAAAAACGGCAAATCGTATCCCAAGCGAGTGAGGCCCGGTGGCTTCACTTGCGGGAGCGGCAAGCGCGATCCAGCAATTGTCATTGAGATCAGTGGATCAACTCGTCGCGAGATGTTTGCTGGCTCGGCTAGATGGAAACCAACAGCGGCAAAGTGGCGTATGGACAAACGGCTCTCACATTACGGGCACTATACTCACATACCGCGGTAAACAGGACCGCTGCCGGCGAAACTGCAGTCGGCACACCAGCGAAGAAGCCTTCAACGGGAAGCGGCGGTGCAGGCCGACGCAGCCCCCCCTCCCCGTGAGCGTCTGGGTTCGAGATTATTGTTCGCTTTTGCTCCTTGCGGTCGAGGCTAAAAAGAGCACTTCCGGACAAAGGTCTATATAGTGCTCTAGCTACTGCGAGATCGCGCTGCGAGATGGCGGCATCGGTCTTCGCGTGACCCGATCTGAACCGATGCGTGCAGTCGTGCAGTTCCCGAAGAGGCCGCTGCGGGAGAAACGGCGGCATTGCGATCGCGGAGTCACTTTTTGAAAGTAGGCTCCTATCAACTATGGCAGTTTCCCAACTGAGTTTAGTAACGTTGGCCTGCCAGTAGCATCATTCGCGGCCATGCCGGTATTTTATGTGCCACGAGTGTTGGGCTCACCGCGTTAGTTTCACACTACACATATAGTAGCTCGAGGAAACCAGTAAGTAGAAAGAACCGTCCATACCCAGCAATAGCGAGACCTGTAAGCTATGTATCTCAGGTAGTATTCACTGGGTGCCATACTTGAGCTCGTCATTCAGGGCGTATCGGGGGGAAGGGGGGAAATGGAGTGGCGTGGTCAGTCTGGCAGAGGTCGCCACATCCTCAGATCAAGCTCCTACCTACCGTCTGCAAAGGACGGCGATCTTGATGATGTGAAATGAACGTTGCAGAAGCACTAGTAAACTCTATAGCATCCTCCACCAAGTCACCTTCAGGACTAAGTAACTCACGAGCGAGTCGTACGGCCGCGAACTGGCGCTGCTTTTTATGGGCCCGTGACGTGGCGGCATTCCAACGAAGTTTCACAGACCGCCCATCGAAATGCATCGTTTCTTCCTCCGACAACCAAGTATTGTAAGATCTACTTCGCGCAACTTATACGCAAAAAACATGCTCTTTTTTTTTTTTTTTTTTTGTGACAACACGTATAGTATACAGTGTTTATTTGTGCGCTTATTTTGGCCGGGACCACGAATTGAAGCCTCGACGATCAACCGCAGTTCCAGCAGCAAAAAAAAAAAAAAAAATGACCAGGGTTAATAATTTATGGTAGGTCACAGTCATCCCACAAGCTCATGACGTTCGTCCCACGAGTCTTCAACGCGATTCGCTCCTTGAGGCGCTTCACCTGGTCGGCCGAAAAATGACTTCTCCAGTCTCCGACTATACCCTTGCGCAACAACGTTGTGACTTCGCCAGCATCCTTCACCCGTTGAGGTCTTCTCTGCTCGTAGGACAGACGCTCATTGAGCGCTGTCTTCTCGCTGTCGCTCAACATCTGCCTCATCGTCTCCAGACTTGTCCTCGCGAGAACCTCGTTCAAAGCCACAGGATCGGCTCGGAGCCTCGTGCCGTGGTTCTCCCCGAGAAAGTCGGCGATCTTCAGCACCCACGCCGTGGTGTCCTTCTTGAGGCCTTCGTAGGTCAGGAGAAGAACGTTTGGATCGTCTCGACGCTCGTACCAGGGCAGCAGGTGGTCGAAGTAGTCCCCGTACGCCAGCGCACCCTCAACGAACATTTCAAAGAAATCGCTGAACGTTCCGTCCGCAAACTGGTGATCGGGCTTGTTTTTGGCGTGGTAGAAGAAAGACACGCAGCAATCGTATGGGTTTCGGCAGACGTAAATGTACCGGGAATGCTTCGAGAACAGTGTCGAGTGGAAAGGCATGTGGGTCTTGATGGCACCTGGTCGGGACATGTCTCTGACAGACTGGGCGCCTTTCAACTCCAGAAACGGCATCTTTCGCTGAAAGTCTGCCATGGTGTTTGGAAGTGGTCGATCGTTCAAGATGTTGTAGACAATGTGCTGCGTCCACGTGGTGCCGCATTTTGGATAACTCACGATGAACAGGTCTTCTGGCTGCGGCTCGTATTTTAGTGCAGACCGAACGCATTCCTCATTGAAGGCCTGCGGAACGCAGTATCCGTCTACGTTCTTGTACACTGCTCTCGGCATGGCGTCCTAGAAAATATAAACGAATTTTTAATAGCAAGAAAACTAAGAACCCCTTATTACCGCCCCGCAGTGAATTAGGTTGTGACATTGTCCAATTGGAATGCCGAGCAACGAATAACAGCGAGACGCGTGAACAATATAATTTATACATTTATGAAGCTGTCAGAGTTCATGCAAAAAAACGTGACCACGTGTGGGTCTCTTCTACACATGAGAAATGTGTGTTTGTGTGTTTTAGAGAGGCGAAAACTATATCTTCAAAAGAAACGGTATCTTGCCTAATTACCATCATCAGCGCTATCTGTTATTCGTTTTTGTTTGAGCAGCCTCGACGAAGGTTTTATTCAAAAACTCTTTAGCACATGTATGCCTGCTTGAGAGTTCAAGATTTGATTACCTCCATCACTGAGCAAAATTATGCAGTCAAGAAGGCGTGAAAGCGGGGTCACACTCCTTATACATAATACAAAAGACAGTCTGCATACAGATTCGAACACGAGATTCGAACACAGCACCCCCCCCCCCCCCCCCCCTCCCTCGTTACTTTTTCGCCAGAACTGGACATTGAAGCTGACGAAAGCATGCTGGGATTCTATTTACCATGTATTTTGTCAATAAAGGCAACGTGGGCGTTATTTTGTTTACATGCCACTACTAGAAGCTCGTTACATGGCACGTAAACAGCGTCTTGGTAAGGATCATGGCCCGGGCCTCGGGAGGGCTCTGCCCCCCCCCCCCCCCCCCCCGGATCTCACCAGGGGGGGCACGAGCCCCGATGCCCCCCCCCCCCCCCCCCCCCCCAAAGTCTACGCCTATGATTGGCGGTACTTGTAAGCGTGAATTTCATCGAGGGATTTTAGCGCGATCTCGTAAACCGCACCGCATTCCGAGGCGTGGCCTGTTCACGTCCTCTAACGGCGAGCAGAGGGGTGTGAAGGGAAGAGGTGTTCCAAATAAAGTTAAACCACTAGGGAAGGATTCGGCGCGGCCCTCGTTTTCTCTAATCCAAATAAAGAGAACGTCCTGCATACCCCCTAGTAAAGTGTTTGTTAGTAATACGCGTAGGCACGTCATCTTTCCCTTGCTCAACAGTAAAACAGCAACAGCAACCAACGCCACAGTGCTCGCGTTTGTCCCGTTGTCAGAACTGCAGATGTTTGCTAAACGGAATGGAAAGACGAAACAACGCGCCGCCTCTCACGAGCTCCCGTCAAACGCTATGCAGCGCGCAGGAAACGCAAACGTCGCGATTGTACCTTTGCATCGGCCTGCTGAAGTTTCCGGGTCCGGCGTACAAGGACGGCTGCAAACACGAAACTGCCTTCGAACGCAGCTGCTTCTGCTCACACGTCAACGCCGCGCCAGCGACCTTGAAGCGTCCGTACACGAACGAACTCACTCGATCATTACGCGCCCATCGCAACACCCCCTAGAAAACAAGGCCGCGCTGCTGATTTCTGTGACGTCACCAACTGTAGTCCAGCGCTGGATACTGATGGAACAGTGCAACACGTCCGCTCTCAGGAAGGTGCACACGGTGCGGACTCGCGTTCTCACTGATCCAACACAATTCTCAGCCAAACCCTGTCGCTGGGCTCATTCACCATCTGTTCCTTGCTCTGGCTTCTGATTAGGAAGCGCGTACAAAAACGAGCTCTATACAAACTCGTTATCGTGATGGCCTATACGGCTCTCCCTGGACAGAGGCTCTCAGTCTACCCGAACGTTATCTTCTAGACAATGAAGGTAGTAGACGTCGCTATCTATTCTGTCCGCCGTGCCTTACAGCGTTATCGATCGCGGACAACACCTCCTAGATAAGAAAGGCGTAATGCTGAATGCTAATGCTTTTAGGCCTTACCTAAAACCGCAGTACTCTGCTTGTGGACATCCTACAAAAGACACGGTTTCCGCTGCACCTCAAGCATGTTCGAAGCACGTTTACTTCATGCATATGTATCATTCGAACGTGTCTGCTCTGCCGAGAGATTTTACGACTGAGGTGAGCGGTCCACATGTTGGACACGAGCGCTGGGTCAGCGCTCTTTTTTTAGAGTCGTGTTCAATGGGCGAGAAGACGAGTCCGACGCTCACGCGCTTCATAAACAATCCATCCTACGATTATGCTTCCAAGTCACGTGATTTCTGCGACATTGTTTGGTGAATGCGATTGAGAGAAGGGGCTGCAAGAGTCCCATCTCGTTTCATATCCGACTATGAAGGCAAAAGTCACCTGTATTAGTAGGTTTCTCATATTGGCGATCCTGATACGTTGGGATGGTACAAGGCAAAACAAATCACAGTAACAATCAGGTAAACGTAATGAAAGAGCGCACGGCAAGGCAGACCGAAGTAAGCCAAGGATCATTAGGAAAATTTAAAGGCACGTGGTTCCTGAATTCTCGCATTAAACTAAAAGGCTATCGACAATAGTATGTTAGCGGGTGACGTACAAAATCTAGCACTGCGGCCTTGTCATCTGGAAGGTGCTGACGCGGAGCAGTTGCTCGCCTGCCCTCGCCCGATCACTTCGATAACCTCCGTCGTTGGATCTATACACTTAGTTCTACACAGGCTGTTCCCGGCGTTCCATGCCGTGCCGCGGACGGCGCTGCGTGCTTTGCGAATGGTTCATTAAAATCCAAGCAATGTGCCCGTGAGCACGTCAGCAATTTATAAGGCAACAACAATGTGTGTCGCGTGTGTCGTCAATGTTTCACGGGGAATATTAGTTCTCGATGTGCGGGCTCGCGGAAACAAACGTTGCCAAAAACAACCCCTTCCGAACTGTTTTCCAGCGAATTTGCTGTCGCTTCCCCCCGGAACGGTAATGTAGCACCCTTACGCACACCCACAAAGAAATGTTGCACCCATAAAAAGACTTTTCCTGGATCTCACACCTATGTGACTCACACCTTTTCAGCACCCTATACTTCATACCCTTTTTGATTCTAAAATACGGTGATGACGCATTCAACACCCTTAATTTTTAAAGGGAATAGAAAGGCTGTGAAAAAGGGACAAAATGCTGAACGCATCATAAAGTCTTCAGGTTACTGCACACTATAGACGAGGATAAAACCAGGGACACACAAAGAGACAAACACTAGCGCTTACTTACAACTCCTTTATATTCTTCTTCTACTTCTACTTTCTCTTCACGACACTAGTTTCAATAACAGATCGGTTATAAATAAAATGAGGGAAAAACCAAAATTTTTCTCACGAGCCACTGCGATCATCGCCCTAAATATTCACTTCTTTTTCTGGTAGCGTTAGGGATGCGCGAATGGCAATTATCTCCGCGCGATCGTCTCTGCATGCCTGTGTCATTTCTCTGGTGGTCAGGTTCTTACTCCTAGCTATGAGGATACATTTCTTGAATTCTGCTGATGTTATAATGGCGTTTTCTTAATCGATCGTTCAAACACCGGCCTGTTTGCCCGATAAATTTCTTACCACACGAGAGTGGAATAGAATAAACCCGCTCCTTCCGAGCAAGGCACAAAACATGTTCGGTGTATTTTGTTTTTTTGTGCAGCCGAATTTACCGTCGGCAGATTGATTTACTTTTATAACTAGGCTAGACAGCTTGTTTCATGCTGAGAAGGCGACGTTAATATTAATGTCATATCTAATTTTTTAAGGCCGTGTGAAACCTTATTTATATAAAAAAACACATTCTGTTTTTTTTTTTTTTTATGTCTCTCAACTTGTAATTTTTAGGTTCATTCTTCTTATTTTCTGAAGAAGATCTTAAAAAATAAATCCTCGTCCTTAATGTTATATAATTAATAGCGGAAGGGTTACAAGTCTATTTACAAGTGGAACGCCTGCCCCGAGGCATGCGCGTTCCATCCGACATGACAGTCAGCCGTCACCTTCTCCTTCCACGTGGCACGCACCAGGTGCAAAGCTGCCTGACGGGGAACCGAGTCAACATCTATGACAGCTACAGTTGTTAATAAGTATATAGGGTACCCCGCCGATTGTAAATTGGAAATTTGTGCATCAACGCTTACTTTTAAAGCACAAAGCCACGACTGGCATTAGCGAGTTCTAGCTTTACTATGCCTCTTTTTACTAGCTTCGAATGTGTCGGCGGGAACTGAAGGCGAGGTTTCTTTCCTCGTGGTTCGTACATCCATCACATGTGATTATCTAACAGAATTAACCGTAGGTCTAAGAAGCGTAAGGACCCTCCCTTCGGAAGCTCATGCGCTAATTCTAGAGGTTTTACACAGTTCTTAAAACATGATAGGACAGTAGTTACGTTAAGGTAGAAGTCTGTGTCTGAACAGTGTAAGAAAATTCGGTAGTCATCAACGAAGCGAAACACTTTCACAACAATACAGTTTTAATAACTGTCTGAAACCTCTATAATTAACGCATGAGCTTCCGAAGGAAGGGTCCCTACGCTTCTTGGACCTACGTTTAGATCTGTTAGATAATCACATGTGCTGGATGTACGAACCACAAGGAAAAAAAACCTCTCCTTCGGTTCCAGTCGGCACATTCGAAGCTTGTGAAAAGAGGCATATTGAAGTTATGCCTCACCAATGCCCTTAGCGAGTATGTTTTCAAAGTAAACTTTGAAGCGCCAATTTTCAGGTTAAAATCGGCGGGGTACCCTATATACTTACTAACAGCTGTAGCAGAAGCTTACCAAAAATAAGAAAGAGTGAACCTAAAAAATGCGAGTTAAATAAAAAGAAAGCTGTTATTTCTTATAGATGCTTTACAGCAGCTGTGCATGAGCGCCGCCATAACCGACATTCAGTTTTTGTTTCCTCTTACTTTTATCACTTGCCTCCATCCCTACCACAGCAGGGCAGGTTAGTGCCATTTCAGATTCGACTGTGTCCTTCTCCCCGGCGTTTCCCTCTTCAGTGGCTTGGTATCTCGGGAAGACAGGTGAAGGTCGGCAATGGCGGCTGTAATTTGGCGCATGTGTCGTCTATATGTATAAGGTTTCACACGGTCTTAATAAGACAGGAAATCGCCAAACATCTGTCTAGCCTGTGTAGGAAGGCAAATCAATCTGAACACCGTCAATTCGGCTACACAAAAAACAAAAAAAACAAAAAAAAAAAAAAAAAAACACCGAACATGTTTTGCACGAGATTGGTTTGCACAATTTGCACAAGATTGGATCATTCTATTTCGCTATTGTGTGGAAGAAATATATAGGACAAACAGGCCGGTGCTTGAACGATCGATTAAGAGAAAATCATTATGACATCCACAAAATCATTTCTGGACATCTCGGCATTTACTGCAGGAATTGTGGATGCTCAGCAGATTTCGAGAAACGTACCGTCATGGCTAGAGCCACTATATGAGCTGCGCTCAAAGTATCGGCACTCTGTTCCCGATATTGTTGTGGGCGCCGCCATCTTGGTGCTTGCGCAGAGCAGACGCAACTGTCGATCGTCGTTATTCAAAAGTGTGACTTCGTCAGCATTAGATTGGGTGTTAGGAAGCTCATGCAATATAGTTCTGCTCTGTCGCGAACTGTTTAAACATTTCTGGAGGCCGTAAAGGCGTTTTTTGTGATTTCAGATGAAGCTTCAGATAACTGGCAACCATAATTTCCAGCCACAAGATGGACAAGTCTCGTTACTCTGAAGCGTAGCTTATTTAGTGGCACTAGTCATAGCTATACTTCGTTTCACCTTATGCTGTACCGCAGCGAAGGCTAGAAGCGCGAGCTCATAGCGTTGGCAGCTGCTCTTAATTCACGAGAGCTTGTGCCGCCGAGATGTGCCCCAGAGCAGGGAGCTCGCGCTTGCAGCCTTTCCTGCGGTACATCATAAGGTGAAACAGAGTTTAGGAGTAGGAAATCACCAGAGAAATAATAAAGGCAGAGATGATCGCGCGCCTAGAAGATAATTGTGTCAGCAGCCAATCCCTAACGCTATCATAAAAAAGAAAAATAATATTTAGCGAGATGATCGCAGTGGCTTGTGAGAAGAATTTTAGTTTTTCCCTCATTTCATTTGATCTGGTATTTGAACTAGTGTCGTGAAGGGGAAGTAGAAGTAGAAAAGAACACAAAGGAGTTGTAAGTCAGCGCTTGAGTTTGTCTCTTTGTGTGTCTCTCGTTTTGTCCTTGTCTAGTGCGCTGTAATCTCAAAATGAATCACCAGCTCGCCCAAGCTCCCACCTTAAAGGGGTCATGAAACGATTTTCCTACTTCTTCCTCCTTAGCTTTAATCCTCAACTCAAATGCGAATTGTGAAATCACGTGGTCGTGACATTCCTTCGGCACCGGTGCGATGACTCCTATACTTCGTTTCAGCTTCGGTCCAGACGCAGCCAAAGCTACAAGCGCGAGCTCCGGGCTTTCAGCATCCCTGCCAAGCACGCGCGCTCGTGCAGTGCAAGCACTGTTCTGGGCCACATGCTCGCGCTTGTAGCATCGGCTGCGTCTGGACCGAAGCTGAAACGAAGTATAGCTTCCACCGTGCTTCTTATGCACACCATAGAACTTGTCATTCCCCAGTGACGATAAGTTCCGTCAGGGCACTCATTAGCCACGAACGCGAATCCAAATATTCATCGACAGATTGATTGTTACGAGCGCATACGTCCGAGTGACGCAGTTCTCGTGTCCAATGCGTGATCTGGACTCTGCTGACGTCAGTTTGGCGCCGGTGACGCGCTTTTGGAACCGCGGATGCATCATAGTGAAAAGGCGGAGAGCTTTCAAAGGCAAGAAGGTACAAAATAGTCCGCTATATATTCAAATTTTCGTACCGAAAAGCTGGCTTTTGACTTTCTAGCCTCTTTCTTTTGGCCAACTAAGCGATATGCGCTTAGTAAAGTTCCAATTTAAAATCATTCATCCCAACCCAAAATTTGTTTCATGGCCCCTTTAACGAGCATCATAATGGTGCCGCCGTAACACTCCTAGGGTATTAGGCCTTGGACAAGCCGATTTGGAGCCTTACAAAAACACAAGAATGAAATATATATATGTATATATATAGATATATGAAGACATAATGACTGAAGCTTGTGGGCCGGCGACACAGTGTGGCCGGTGATAATCGAAATACACAAGATCTATGGACTGAACAAAAACAAGGAAATGTTTATTGACGTTTCGAGGCGAGGCCTTTCACAATGACGATTGAGGGAACCTGGCATGATTTTTCCGTAGTCCTGCAAAGTAAACAGTAACAACAGAAACTTACATTACACAAAAAAAATACCAATAAAGGCGAGGAGGAGGGTTGGCTCGCTATATATATATGTTACGGCGGAGCTGTTAAGGTCTAGTTTCCCCAGCACCGCCGCGAGGCCGCTATCGCCTCAAGTTCCAGTGCGTCGAGCGCTTCAGATTCCCTTGCGAAAGAAGAGCAGATCGCTCGCCTGGAAAGCCACCGCCGAAAGAGAGTGACAGTAAACACTTTATTGACTGAGGAAATGGGTCAAGGGGAATAGAAATCATGGTGAACAGAAGCTACAACTCCGCTGCCCTTCCTTCTTCACCAGAGAGAAAAGACTGACAGTTTTTATAAAGGGCTCAGGTGAAACACTTCTTTCACAAAAAAGAAAACAACATACAAAGAATGAATGTTTTAAAGAATTATTATTTTCCCCGAATAATAAGTGAGTGGAATCCCTTGCCAGAAAGGGTGCTGGGGCAGAAAGTGTTTCTGATTTCACAAAGTGCCTATCGATAACTAATAGACCTTGTGTAAAGTTTGGTCTTTATCTTGGCATTTTACGGTGTTCGGTGTGCTCGGTGTGTCTGCTACTTGTGATTGTGTTGTTCCTGTTTTTGCTCACTCCTATCATAGTCCCTTCTAACAAAGAGACTGATTGTATTTTAAAATAAATAAATAAAAGAAATAAAAAATTGCTACTGTGTCCTGGTGTCGTTGGAAGCTCGTGATGCTTGGCGTTTTGCGTCGCAACGAAGCAACGCTATTCTAAAACTCTCTTGCGTTACGTGCGCTAACGCAAGCTCTAAATTTTAGCGCTATAGCGTGCACTAAAATGGCGTACGCTATTCTAAAACTCCCTAGTGACGTATCGTACGCATCGTAGTACGTAACGGCGAGCGCTTCAGCGAACTGTCGGTTTTCTTAACGCTCGCATTACTACGATATACTCTTCTGTCGCTTCATTAAAGCCAGCTGTTGCTGGGGGGTTGCAGCTGTGTAGCGGCATGCGATGGCAGGTGTACCGGGGAAAAATAACTTCATGCTAACTCCCCATGCAGTCTCTGACGCGAAGTAGAGCACGTGTGGTAGAAACGGTAACTGAAATGAGCGACCACATGCAGTCGGCTTACTTTTTAACCTGACTCTGAAGCTGCCAGGTTTGGTCACATCAAAGCCGCAACGGCCGCATGCACAGTTTGAAACGGTAAGAGTACGCAAACGTTGGCTTCGTTTGCACTTTTGAGGCTCTGTAGTTCACACAAATCAACCCTTTTTCCCGTCGTCTTTGCGATGAGCGCCGAATGTAAAGATGACATAGATTTTAGGTCTAGCGTGCTTTCCCATCGCTCAAGCAGTCTTTCTACACATGCACAGTTCTTTCGTTACAGCGTCTCTGTCCTTTGCTCCGAGTAACATTTCGTATCCAGAAAAGCGACGACGGCGGTTTGAGGAGAAGGTCACATTTCCTGTATAATAAAGCTTTAGTCATGACGTGACGTTGAGAGCTTTAATGGCTCGGCGTATCAGAACCAGCAAAGTGTCTGCAAAGCCCCGTTTTTGCAGGAGCTCAGACGCTCGATCCTTTTTGCAAATAAATGAACCCGTCTTACACTGACGTTTCGGTAGCACGGCTTAAGGTGAACATCGGGATTTTTCGTAGATAGTAAGGTGCGGATTGGCAGACCCTGCAGGTGCGTGCTCTATCCCTGATCAAAGTGACGTCCGCCACAAGGTCTCGCTCGCTTTTCACCCAAAGCTCTTGCGTGCTATCTACGAAGATTTCCTAATTATGGGACGCGTAACTCGTTCCATTTGAGACACGGTGGATGTAACATCTTACTATTTGAGATAATATAGTAATTGTGCAGGCGGACCTGGTGAATGTTATAACTATGTCGAATAAACCTGAGACTGGGGCACAAATGAACATATATGTCGAAGGAACAGGAAAGGACAAGACGACATCTTAATTCTGTTCCTTCGACCTATATGTTCATTTCGGCCCCAGTCTCAGGTTTATTCAACGTGGTTTACTATTTGAGACAGCGATGAGTAGGGGTACTTGGTTACATTTTACTAACATGCACATATCTGGTGCGAAATGTGCATACCAACAGCCGTGTAAGACCGCGTGCGCCCCCTTATTCACGGCCACGGTGCACACGGCACGCATGCGCTGCACCTAAGCGTGTTTCTATTTTTGTGTGTGCTGAATTGCTGTTGTTCGCGGCGCCGTCGACTCGGTTCGTCGAGGCTCGAGCCATTTCATCCTTGTATAGAGGTTATTCACTGGGCGCCATATTTGAGGGCGATGTTTAGAGCGCACGCTTAGAAGGAGCTCACATTAACAGGCTGCACAGACTGGCAATCTCGACGCTGCGGAATGCACGTGCCAAAGAACTATGGAAGCTCGTCATCAGCACACACTCAGCAGTCACGCACACAGCTATGGCCGCCAGTGAATACTCCCTAAAATCACGGCTTGGCACCAAAGCGGCAGCGAGCAACGCACGCTCGGGTCTACGAGGAGTTCCACAATGTACGTTGGGACCTCAAAAGACGTTTATGTTGACTGTAAAGCGCCGTTCACATATATGCGACCGAGTAAAACCGAGAGAGACCAGACAGGTTTTTAAGCCTCTTGCGATGTCTTAGGACCGGGCGGAGCTGGTCCTAAGAGATCGCAAGAGGCTTAGACACCGGTCTGGTTTCTCTCGGTCTTACTAGGTCGCAAGAGTGTGAACGGGCCTTCAGTCAATTATTGGCTATAGAGGTTCACCACGTGGCACCGGCAAAGTTTAAACTAATTGGCCTGTTCTGACCAGGAAGAACTCCCCAGAGGAGCGAGATCTGGCAATGACACCTAGAAAACGCCAGCGCCTTTCTTCTCGAACTTCATCAATAGAGGGTTCAAGCAGCGCAGCCAGTGCGTCGTGCAGCGTCTCAGCATGCACAAGCGCGACGCTAGCACGTGGTGACGCCAAGACTGACGCGTCTGCTGCTCACTTGCGGCGTCTCTCGTCGAACTTCAGCGTGTTTGCCGCTGGGCGTATGTAGGGGATCCAGTAACGATTACGTCATGTGCATGCCTTGTCCACTAGGTGGTATTGGATGTATACAGTCACTGCTCTGCCAATCCAAACTCAGTGAGCTGTACATATCCTGTTAGTAAACCCGCCTAAATCTCAACATGCGAAGTCCCCTTTCTCACTGTCGACGCCATGGAATGGACCAGCTCAGACTGTGTCAAGCTGCCATACCCAGCAACAAACGAATCTTTACTGGCCGAGACATTAGAAACGTTAGAACAGCCAACACGCAGAAGGATAACTGCGTACGAATGCTGCCGATATAATGGCTGTTGTTGAAGACTCGCCTGAAAGAACAGCTTGCTGCATTCTGAACATTTCAGCGTTCAATGTTTGCATCCCGCGCATTCATCGCTACATTGTTTTATTAATATCATTTCCACAGGTGGCGATGGCAGACACCATGTACAGAAAGGTTGAAGGCTACTACCTACACGTTGCGTTTCCAGATGAATGTGTGCGTTCAGCCCTGAGGTACGAGCCTCGACCTGGAGATCTCTTCATCGTCAGCTACCCGAAGTGCGGAACAACCTGGATGCAACACATCGTCTACGGCATCTTCCACGGTCGTTCGCCGCCGAAGGACGTCCTGACCTATTACCGAGAGATGCCCTTCATAGAATTCCAAGGAGCGGACTCAGCAAGCGACATGCCGAGACCAGGAGCCATCAAGACTCACATGCCCTTTCAGTTGCAACCTTATTCGAAGGACGCCAAGTACATATACATCACCAGGAATCCGTACGACTGCTGCGTCTCCTTCTTTTACCACACCAAGGCCATGCACGAGTACAGTTTTAAAGACGGTACGTTCGACGAGTTCTTCGAGATGTTCATCGAAGGCACTGCCGACTTTGGCGACTACTTCGACCACGTTTTGTCCTGGTACGAACACCGGAACGATCCCAACGTACTCTTTTTAACATACGAAGACCTCAAGAAGAATACCGCTGCGTGGGTGCTCAAGATCGCCGATTTCGTCGGGGAGGAATACGGCAGAAAACTTCGAGAGGATCAGAGGGCTCTGGATGCGATATTGGACAAAACAAGTTTCCGAATCATGCAGCAAGAGGGGAATGGTTCTTTCAAACAGTTGTACGAGGACATCAAGACGATCCCGGAAGGGGAAAGACCCGAGTGGTTCAGTTTTGTGAAAAAGGCTATGGGTGAGGACGTGTTGCAGAACCCGATGAACGGCGATTTTGTGCGCAAGGGAGTTGTTGGCGACTGGAGGAATCATTTCTCGGCTGACCAGGTCAAACGCCTCAAGGAGCGCATCGAGTTCAAGACACGTGGTAAAGACCTCATGGACTTGTGGAAAGACGCCGACATTCCATAATGTTAACGCTGACTTAGAATTCTGCCCATAGCTCTAGTGTGGGAATTTTTTTGTCGTTGGATCTGTTGGCACCCAATGAATGTGCCTGAAGGAAAGGAAGTAAGTAGAATTTATGTTGTGTTAAAAATTCTAGGCAGGCGGAGCAAATAAAGTGAATTTTAATATTCCTATGGAACTGCACCGCCATTTCATAAATCTGACAACATGAGATAACCTTTTACGCATATTATAATGTTCGTTAGTTTTTGGAAGTGAGTGTAACGGTATTTCGCCACATTTTCAAGACGGTGACGAATTTCGATAATGCTTTAAATTTCGACGAATTAACGAGGGACGCTGTTTAGTTACATATTTCTGTAACGGGCTAAACCCTGGCATGATACGGCTTTAGTTTACTGCTTTAGCTTACACCAACGCTACCAAAAACAACACAGTTGGAAACTGCCATAGAACCGGCTTCGAAAAAATGGCTCCGATCCATACTCGAGAATCGAACTAAAGGCGATCGCAACGCCGCCATTTCTCCCGCAGCGGCCACTGCGGAAACTGCACGGCTGCACGTATTGGTTGCATTCGATAGCTTGTGCTGTGACTGTTCTATTTTAGCCAACGTTGGTTTCAACTTTGATCGGCCATTTTGGCGCAGAAACATATACGGTGGAAGAGGCTTCAGGGTTGCCCACCCCCGTCTACCAAGCGGACGCGCTGCGAAATTATGGGGTCAGGGTACCGACACTTCTAGGCTCGATGGCGCCAAGATGGCTGCTCAGTTTGTTTAACTGTGGTCAATAGGAGCGTTTCAAAATCATGTTTTTGCGTATAACAAACGGAAAAAGCACGTTTTGAAGAAAGTTTTATTGGAGATTAGTACAGAATAACAGGAGCGAGATGTTTTTATAAAATCCTTGTTGACGGGGGATTTTCCGGCACAATTAAAATCGTTTTTATACAACCATGCCTCACCGATGATTTCAGGTAACGCGTCCCGACCTAAGCGCGTCCTAGATCGGGGGCTCCAATCTAGGGCGCCGTTTCGCAGTAGCTATATAAATTAACTTTTATGTTTTGACACGTCGCTCAAAGGCGGCGCTGTTATCGTCTAGGGAGCCTACATACTTGGACTATATAGTGTGTAGTTTGGTCTCAGTGGACGCGAGCGGTCCGGGTTTCAAGGCATGAGTTTCCCAACTGAGTGTTTTAGTAACGTTGGCTTACGCCTACAGCAAGATATAAGTTGAATGTACGCCTTTGAAGCAGCGGTTGTAAAAGGGGAGTATTAAAGCGGAGCTTTGTCTATCAATCCCCCATGTTGCACTTGTATATAGCTGTCGTACAGGCATACCTGAGGTTAGTTTCACTATATACTTCGTTTCCTTGTTTACAAATAGCGCTAAGACAAGGACAGACGAAGAAGTGGACGGGTCAGGCGCTAACTCACAACTGACGGTTTTATATACAACGAAAAAGAAGAAAGTGTAGGAAGTGGCTGGGTGATAAAAAAAAAAATAATTCGATTTCTAGCCCGGGCGTTTTAAGAAACGAGCTTGTTACTAAAACACAGTTGACCAAAACAAAAATATTAAAAATTAAACAAAGGTACTGAATTTGAACTATATACGAGAAAAAATAATTAGTCGTTAGTTGTTTATACGGCAGGAGTTTAGTCTGCCAGAACATGGCGACATTGTTAGCCACTCAGTGGCGTCACGAGGGTCAGCGGCCCCCAAGGCGGTAGCCCGCCGCGACACCCCCATGTCATGTAAAGCGTCACGAGGACGCTTTACATGACGCCACAGTATCACGTGACGTCCTCTGGCGTTGAATTTCCCCGCTAAATTTAACTTAAATATTTATCAGCTAAATTTAGCGAGGGAAAGCTTTGTGAAGTTACATTGTCACGTGACGTCTTGTGATGTCAAATTCCCCCGAAAATGTAGCGAAAACATGTATGCACTAAATTTAGCGAGGAAGTATCTCTCCTCTGTATTTAATTAACGGTGAAACGCTTTGTGTGCGGTGAGTGTCATGTGGCTCTGTGATTCTCGCTAAATTTGGTGAGAAGTGCTTTCCGCTAAATTTGAATGGCGACACCATACACAGGATCTAAAGCCCCTTAATGAAATTCACACTTCGCGTTTCTTACAAGTACCGTCACCCATCGTTGTGCGAAAGCGCGAGACTCATGCCACGTACAAACGATATGGTCGTATCCCCTTAATCATAAAAAAGACGTTTCATTCAATCATTCGTTCATTTATTTAAAATGGCTTCTTAACCGAGAGCAAAACAGACAGTGACGAAAAAGGACACGAACTCAAAGACCTCGTGGTACGCCATTTACTCAAGAATATTTACAGGACGTAGGTCAATTATGATCATGAGCACACACACATCTCATTCCGCAGTCATCCTTGATGAACCTTTTTCGGGGAACAGCAGTGCGCATAGGCAAGTACAAGCAGGCGACAATGGCGTCGGCTGTTCTCGGGGCACTGTTGACTTGTCCGGAGTGGAGAGCAGCAAGGACGCTCGTGCCACGGCCTCCAAGAGTTGTTGATGTGTTCCTGCGAAGTGAGTTCGCAGGCCCGCCTCTAGGCACTGTCTTTAAGCGGAAAACACTGGCTAGGTGGCACAAACCGCCGCCCAATTTAGAGGGTTCAGCCGTGTATACATTCATCCCTCCATCCATTTACTTCATTTTACAGTGTTCTTCGTTCGAGTAAAGGGGCCCTCCAACAGTATTTGAGCGTCGACTTTTTATTGCGGTTTCTACACGCTTGTGGTCCCGGAAAGCCAGTGGACAACGAAAGAGTTTGAAAATATTAGCGCATCATATTTTAATTTGACAACTCGGAAACACCTCCACCAATGGTGGCGTCGCGGGGTGCCGAATGCGCGCGCATAACGGCGCTCCCTTTCACTATACGTCACATTCTCTGGGTTTCGTGATTGGCGACAGCCGTCCCAGGAATTTTGAAGCGAAATAAAGTATATCACACGTTAACCGTCCTTATTTCTCCAACCAGTCATTTTTATAGAGCTAATAAAGTTGCAAAGTAAAGTTCAAAAAGGGCGAAAACAACGCCTTGTCCAACGTTGGCCTTGTTAGAGTAACTGTATATGCTCCGCTTGCGGAGCAGAGTATCGCAATGGTGCCATTCTGGAGCCAAGCACTGCGGGAAGCCACGGTCGGTTTTTGCAGGGGCACGAAGGCACAGACGCGAGGAGGCGGCGTGCTGAGGCGTGCTGCGGTGCGCTGCGGAAGGAAAATAGTGCGGCGTGCGGCGACGAGCCGCGCATACGCCGTGATCGTTGTCCCGTCGTTTCCTGTCTCCTTCCCGCAAAAAGCGCACCCGCGTACGCACCCGCGGGTCCCGCGGGTCGCGTGTGAAATGAAGTCGTCAAGTCGCTGTTGCTGGGACGCAGATAGCGTCGTGAGCCCGCTGTGTGCCCAACGTTTTGAGGACCTTTCCCCTCGAGCGATCGCAAGAAGCAAAAGAACGCAGGCCTGCTTATTTTCCTCTTGTGTTTAATCGAAAAGCAAGTGCCGCTGCTCAACCTGACTTTTTTTTTTTTTTTTTTTCAGCAGACAGTTTACTAGATATTAGGTAAACGGAAAGGTGCTTTACCTTCGTGCGTTCCTGAGAAATGTCGAGCACCCCCACTTTTATGCTAAAATAATAAACAACTGTTTTTTTTCTTCTTGTTTTTTTTCTTTTTTATCTGAAGTTTTTGCCATTTCACGAATTCGAGACGCAGGAATTGAGAGCTCTTGGAGACTGGAATTTTCGCATGTTTTCAAGTTGGGCTAAATTTTGAATTTGCTTGAATCGCAAACATTAGGGGCTCGCGAATAATAAATGTTAGATGGTGCTCCGAACTCTGGGAGATGCCGCAAGGTGCAAACTGCGTAATATAAAAAAAGTCCACCTACGTTCCACTTTCATTGCGGATAAGGCTTTGAAAACGCAGTCCAATTCGTTGCGGGGACCAGAATGATGCCGAGATTGACTGTTTTCCTATTGACCAGTTTATTCCGCCCCGAGAATAGGGCGATAGAGCTCTGTCTACTTTCAGTGTGTGACACCAACATGCATCTCGGTTTCTCTTCTATTTTGAACATTTTGCTGAACCTGTTAAACTGTTTTACTACCACCGACATGGTCCATTGAAGAAATTGCGAACAGGCACAGCACTAACAGTCTCTAAAACACGTTTATCCATACAATTGCCTGCAGAAATCTTTTGGGGTATTGTAAAAGGGCAGACAATAATTAAAAATGATCTCCTTCCCATACGAGAAAGCCAGACGAGGCGGCGTCTCACATCGTGTCTCGTCGTCGGAATCCGGTACAAGCTTTTGCCACTGTCTGCGCGTATTGTGCACTTGGTAACACTACAGCCTGTCATTTTCACGAGGCTCTTTCTACGCGCATGCAAAATTTAATACTGCAAACGACGTAGCAGCCGACAAAAACGCGGTCCCCACGCTTTCAAACGAGAGCTCGCCGACTCGCCAAGATGGCCGGATGTGCCGGTCGCGTACCGGTATCGCGTATCACTCCGCGAGAGCCGCAGACGCGGGGAACGCGATCGCCGTCCGTGTCGTCTGCTTCACATACCCTGAAAACAAATGTCCCAGAACATCGCTCGCGTTATAAAAAAACGGGACTGTACTGTAGCCAGTTCATACACATAATGTTCAATGACTTAGGAAGCTTTCGGTTCGTTCGATTTTAGTCTAGAATCTATATCTTGCGAACTCAAAGCGGAAAATATGTTCCCCCGAAACTCGGCGCTCTGGAAGGCCGCTTTCCCGCACGGAGGTCGGATCCAGTTCTGCCCACGTGACCACTCCTCCGCCAATACGGAGGTGGCGGCGAAAGGAAAAGGAACGCGCTACTCTGGCTCTGCTCATGCGCGCCTCCCAGCGGCGTCCGCGACGTACCATCGTGAGCAGACGACAAGTGATCCGTGCACACAACGCGCATCGTATTTTCACTTGTGCGCCCCCGGTCCCGGTCAACTAAAAGCAGTAAGAGGAGCCAGGGGAACCCTTATTTTCTTTTAATGCTGTGACAGACTTTTCACTGTTCGAGTGAAGTGCGGCGACGGGATCCAGCTTTTGCCCAACGGGACCGCTCACCAGTTTGTAGCTCCTACTCGCCGAGGTGGCTCCGGTGGCGGAGTTGCGGGAGACGAGTCTTCCGCGGCAGTCGAAGCGGACTGATGCAGAGACGCGTCGCGGCGCATGCGTGGAGTGTCCTCGTACGGCGCGACGCCCAGCTCCGCACTCAAAATCCGATAAGCCCGGTAAATTCATCGATGATCGCAACCCGATCCCAAAGCTACGATGGTTGCGGCTAGGCCTAATGGCCGACGAGCCGACCGGCCCGACGCTTTGCTCCAATCGTCCGGGCCGATGCTTTGCTCCCATTGGCCAACCGCTTTGCTCCAATCGCTAAACTATTTAATTTTACGTCATGAAGCGCAATGTTTTGCTTATTTAAAGTTGTTTTCTGCAATATTTAGTTTTCTAATAACTCACAAAATATTGCGAATTTCTGTAATATTTTTTTTCCTCGGTGTTCCTGCTTTCATGGAGCTCCTTTTCAGCGCCAACTTCAAACCGGTCAAAAAAGTGTTGGTGGGCCCCTTTAACAAGTCAGACGCTCCCGAAAACACAACCCATGTTCAAGGTTCTAGCAGACGACAGAGGCGACCTTGGAAGCGACGGGGAGCTGGCCAGGGCAAGCACCAACTCCGGTACCCTCTGGCTCTCTTCAGTGTGTCACGTATCTACCGTGGTAGATTCTGCGGCGGCAAGAAGGAGAGTGCAGTACGTGACCTGCTGCGTGTTAGGGTTTCAGTAAAAGGTCCATTGAGGCTGACTGACCTCTCGCACATACACACGGAGATGTCCACGTTACTGAAATAAAGCTACTAAATACCGTAACTTGTTACTCACTCAAAAGGTAACTAAGTATACGTTACTCGTTACTACGATTTAAAAAGAACGGGGTTACTTCACCTGAAAAGTAAGGCGGTATTTCCTCGTTACTCTGAACCTGTCGTTTTTATGAAGCAGTAGCAGCTTCCAATATTTATCTTCGTTTATAATTGCTTTCTTTTCAACGGATTCATTCAGGGATAACTGTGGCCATACAGACATACCCAGAGCCATTTATACCGAGAGAGTTTGGCCTTAAGGATATTTTGACAGCCTGGCAACCACAGCTGCGTAGTCTGACAACCGGGGGATGACTACTTCCTTCCGCCATTTTGTGGCTCTGACTCATAAAAGCCCTATGGGATTTCTCAGGAATACACGAGACAAAGAAGTAACACCATTTTGTGTTATCGCGAAATCCGCTGCGTCTGGACGCAGCGGACGCTACGAGCTATCTTAGCCAATAGGGAGTTTTCGTAGACCGCGCTGCACCCTCCGCTAAGCGTTCCGCGACGAAAAAGTTGCTACTGCGCCTGCGCGCCGATAGCCTTGACTGTGGAGTTCCCGCTGTCCTAGTGGGTTGCGGAGGGCCTTGCGGGACGGCGAAAACGATCTACGAAAACTCCCTAATCTCGCTCTGTGGAAGTAGCACGTGATACGCTTTTCGCGTGTCGCTGTGCACCCTCTCCAAGGTCACAAGAAAGTCGCACGGCCTTGGATTGGCACCGATGGCTCGTAGCATCCACTGCGCTAGGACGCAAGGGGAAACGGTGTATAGCGGGCAACAATTAAGCTCTGCCCAATGGCCAAACACTCTCTAAGTATGAAGGGCTCTGGACATACCTTGTGCACATCCTTAAATCGTCTATCTAGAGTTTTATCATAGAGCAAATTCCAGGCGCGAGCTGACGTGAGAACTAGATTGGGCACTTCTGTTCTACACGTTCAGACCCAGGAGTAAAAATATACTGTTAATCGTTACCTCATCAAAAAGTAGCGAAAATACGTAACATCGTTCGTTCTCTTAAAGGGTGACTAGGTTTTACTTGGTCACCGAAAAAATTAACTAGGTACAAGCAACGCCTTACTTACAAGTGTGTATGATACACACAACACAGTGAATTACAGATGACGTGACGCCAAACGACAACAGCGAGATATGCAAGAAGACGCCAGCACCTTTCAGACGAAGACCTGGAGCACGTCGGTGAGCGGTGGGATCGGCGACAGTGACCTTGGCGCATCCTTGGGCAGCAGGGTCGGAAGGCCTCTGCACGACTCGTCCTCGGCCTTGTAGTTGATGCACACTGTGTCGAGGAGCACTCCCGCGTAGGTCTCGATCAGCTCGTGCGCGTATGCCACGTGACTGTCGTCGCAACTGCCCTTCACCGCGTCCACGATGCACTGTCGGTAGCCGCCGAACGAGCTGCCGGAAGTCAAGGGCACAACTTCAGACGCAGCGTGCCAAGTCCGCGTTCGCGTCACATATGGGCCCACAGATTTAGGCACTTTTTTCAAACCCCCATCGAGCGACATTGGCGGTCGCCGTTTCTTGGGAACGAAGTGTGCGAATGAATCCCGAGTCTTTGCCGAACGATGACGCGGCATTCGTGTCCAATACATGTTCAGAGTACGCACCCCAACAATGGCGGGCTCAGATAATTGCCGCTGCAGTTTCTAGATGATGTGCACGTTTGAAAAAGGGTCCCTGGCAAAGCGCAAGTGGCCCTCCTGGCTTGTGCCGCATGCGTGAAAACCAGTGCAACATCCACGTGAAGAGCCATAATCCCACTTAGCAGGGGCGCGAGTGAATTTTAGTGCAGGAAACAATTAAAGCGTAATAACACTCTGGCATATATTTATGCAAACCGAAGATATAGCAGAAATGTGTTAGAGCCATGGAGACAAGTCTTCGTGTCTCTAACCAGAGTGTTAGACCATTCCGGCGGTGATGTCGCTTTCTTAAAACTCTAATTTCTAATATAGACATCTTCCGTTTCCTACCGTTCTCAGTCAAGTGGGTTCCGTATCTAGTATGTGAAACGAAAACATAATAAAATATTTCAAGCTGTAATATGCGAGAAAATATAGGTGAGGCAGAACAAGAATCTGTGACACTCACGCGTTTTTCGTAAACACCTTTTAGCGGCGTGGAGAGATAAAAACGATGCTTTACCGAATACCAGAAGTGACGACATTCAAGATAGCTGAGCCCTTGTGGAAAAGGTGTACATATATAGAACGCATCCACAGTAGGTGCCTTGGATTTTGAACAGCTTCACGTTCATTTGGGAAATTTTGTCCGGTGCTCCAGGATTGCAAGCGCGAAGTACCATGCACTCTTAGGGCCCGTTCACACGATGCATTTTTCTCGCGCATCTAGTGTCGCGAAACGTAGTTTCGCGAAATGGTTGCGCCGTCTGAACGAGTCCGAAAAGGTAGATGCGCGAGAAAAATGCATCGTGTGAACGGGCCTTTAGGAACTACGGGGTCGAAATGACGCGTCCCGAACAAGCGCCGTCGTATTGTATAACACTAAAGATACCCGTCCTCATTCTCCCTTCTGGAATTACTTAAGGACAAGGTTAACGCTGTAGGCGTCCCAATAGCTATACTTGTTGCTCGGTCAAAACGTTAAAGGGATGCTGAACTGATATCTGGATTCCACAAAACACGGCGGCAAAAACATGCAACGGGATGCTACAAACACCAAAACATCACTCATACAGCGATATCTCGAACGGATGACTGTATTTTTTTTTAAAAAAGGAGGCGCATTTGACAGAGATGTTTACGTCACATTTCTCCGAGAAGGAGAGGGAACGGCCTCGTGTCTTCTTCGCCTCGCCGCCTTGAGGGGGCGAAGTGAAGAGAGGAGGAAACGAGATATCTTTACGTCATGCGCCTCGTCGGCCTCATTCAATCTCGACCTTTTTCTTTTTTTTTTTTTTTTCGAAAATGCGGCCGTCCATTTGAGATATTGCCTTACGAGTAGTGTTGTAGGGATTGTAGCGTCCCGCCTACAGCTCCTGCATTGTTTCTTTGAAATCCAAATTTCGGTTCACCATTCCTTTAACTCAAATCCGTTAGGCCTTCCCGTCCGCGTAAAACTAGTCCTGCCTTAGTTCATTACAAAAAAAAATAATAAGAGTAAGAAGTAATGCGTCATTCATACAACAATTATGTATGCAAGGGTCTACGCTTGTAGTGTGTTGCGGGGACTGTCCGACCCTATGTAAGCCGCAGAGTTATGATTATACAACGAAAAAAAAATCACGATGTTCTCTTAATTATTTGCAAACAGGCCTCAAAGATGTTCGAAGCATATTTTTGCTTCATATACATACGTCTCCTTCGAACAGGTCTGCAGAGAGTTTTTGTATGAGATGTGAGCGTCGTACTAGCAGGAACAACGTCTCGGACAATGTCACTTCAGGCTGTCTCTTGTATGATGCATTAGCAGTATATGACTCCGGCTTTTAACGAACTCACCAGCACGCCAGTCCGATCTTGTGCTTCCTCTCGTGGTGTTCAGCGCTGGCCTCGAGAATCCCCGTTAGCCGCTTCATGCAGCGATGGATCTTGTCGCCGGCGGTGTTGAGGCACTCGGCGTGCTTCATGTACCCTGTTCCAGGAACGGCCAAACATGGGTGCAACTGTATATAAGGCCTCGAGTGTTTCCGAAACTCCATATATTGTACAGGGTGTCACAAAAGAAAATTTAAACGGTCTTTTTTACCGCAAAAATAAACTAGGCATCGCCGAACGCTCATTCTCCGCCCAAATGTAGCGCTAGAGGTCACAACGAGATGCCAAAGTTTCAGCCCGATCCGATAACTTAATCAAAAGTTATAAGTGATTTTCTGAAAATTTCATTGGGAAAATGGCGGCCGACGGTGTTTTCAAACACATGCGGCTCTATGGCACCAGAAACCGAAAACAGACTAAAATGGGCTCCATTTTCCCATTGTAATTTTCAGAAAATCACTAATAACTTTTGATTAAGTTATCTGATCGAGCTGAAACTTTGGCATCTGGTTGTGACCTCTAGCTCTACCTTTGGGCGGAGAATGAGCGTTCGGCAATGCCTAGTTTATTTTTGCAGTAAAAAAGACCGTGTATATTTTCTTTTGTGACACCCTGTATATATATCGCCGCGAACACAGTGTGCTCGATTTGCGGCTCTCTCGTTGTCGCAATTTCGCTTCATGTATACCGTACGTCACTTACTTTTAAACGGCTTTGAAATATGGTTGAAGATAGTGTTACATCACGTGGTTATGGTGTACGCTGAAAAAGGAGTCGTACCAACCACACAGCAAACGTACCGTCGTTTTTTTTTTTTGTTTTTTTTTACTTCTCTTTTTTTGTGGATTTTTTTATGTGGACGGAAATTACGTTTTTTAGCCACATTTGGTCGCTTCCAAGCACTGCGCACAATATTTTGTGGAAATCTGTGCTTGCCGCTGAAAACGGCACGTGAGTCATGACAAAAGTCACTTGGCTATGGTCACATGACGGGAGCTCAAAATTATTTCAACGACGTCATTTTCGTTAATTAAAAAAAAAAAAAACGTGTTCGCGAAATAATAATAAAAAAAAGAGGCAAGCGTACGTATCTGGGAGGACAGTCCTTAATAAACAACCTCTATACTTCGTTTCAGCTTCGGTCCGAGCGCGGCCGATGTTATGAGCCGAAGGGCCAATCAAAAAGCGAAAGACGCACAACGTCATGGCGTGCTCTCTGCAGTTCATAGGACAAGCCGGTATGCGCCGTCTCTCTGTGCGCGCTCCTCCGCCGCCTAGTCCTATCAAGCGCAGAGAGCACGCCATGACGCTGCGCTTTTTGCGCTGTTTGATTGGCCCTTCGGCTCATAACATCGGCCGCGTTCGGACCGAAGCTGAAACGAAGTATAGCAAATATGAATGTGACCTCGATCGCAGCGCGCCCTCAGTTTAGTACAATACATCCTACCATGTGTCAGAGCCATGGGTGAATAATACCCTCTACGTTTCGGGCGTTAGCATGCGCCACCTGGTAGCGGCTTACGTGTGTGTCCAGGGCTGCCGACCGTGCACTTCTCCCTGCCGACGGTGCTGGAGCCATCAAGCACGAGTTGCACCATGCCCCTTGGGATGCCCTCCAGGCATGTCTGGGTGTAGTCTGTGACGCACTGCCTGTCTTTTTGCTCTTCTCTTCACCGGAAGAAAAACAAAAACAAAAAACCCTTGTATGCTGCGTCTTTTTTTTTTTTTAATTGCTCCTCGTTTTGGGTTTGTAATGCAAGTTATTCACCCGCTTGCCTGTGTTTTTACCCTTACTTGGCTAACGGCAAGAGACTCGGACTTGAACATAGGAGGTTCGTACTCAAACCAAGACCACCTAGAAGACAAGCCCTGCTTGTGACCTCATTGTAAGACGCGGCAAGACGCGCGTGCGAGGCGGACGGAAAAATTATTAATTATTCGGGAAACAAATAACTTAAATAGGTTTCTAAAGCCAGAAAAAAAAAAAGGAATAAACAATAAAAAAAATAAAAGAATGAAAAAAAACGGGAATGCGCGATGGTCCGTCGATAAAGGGAGGTACTCAGCTCGGTTACAAGGAAGCGAATATTCTACATTACCTTGACGTGATCCCCAGCAAATGCTACACGCGCGCGGGAAGATAGTAGGCTTTATATTCTCGTTGCACGGGCGAGCAATGGAGAGGGTACAATAAAAGAGTACAGCAAATACAAGCGAACCTCCCCCCCCCCCCTCCCCCCCACGTCACCATTAGTGGTGACAATTATTTTCAACGTTAGCGTTGACGGAATGCTCAGAGTATTGTACAGCATCTTGAGGGGATCTGCGACGCGTAAGTGCTCATGGAGTAGAGATGTCAGTCGAGACATATTTATGCTTGTTGCACCGCCTTCGTTCGCACCCTATGAGGAAACAGAGCATAAAACAAAAAACAAAAACTTGTGCTTAGCAAAAAAATATGTTTTTTTTTTTTGCCCTTGAATTGCCAGATAAAAGTTAAGATCAGAAACGTGTCCTACTTTGTTTCAGATTAGTAAGATGTAGATTTATTTATTACGGTACTACTTTGTAATGTTATTTATTTTATGTTCTGCGTGTTGCCTGTGGCAGTCAAAAAATTTATTCATTATTGGAACCTAAACCGGACCTTGGCTGTGGATCGAGCCACGAATTGTATATTAATGTAACATTATAAAATAATATCCCACAGAATGAAAGAATGAATAGTCTTTGCTATGGTCTATGTATAAGGTGGCCCTCAATATCCAAAAAAGCAAACTTCATATAGAAAAAACTAAGATTCCAAACTAATCCCGTAACTTACATACGTGCTCCGTGATGCTCAGGCGCACAAAACTCACTCGCATGTATTGGCCAGCTCTTGGGCACTCCCGGGTATCCTTGCGCTTCCAGTGAAAAAGAAGAGGCTGACGGAACACCTGTCCAGAAGATCTCGCTCGCAGCCCTTTTTGACACGCTTTACGGAAGCAGCCATTAGTCCCCAGGCTGTGAAAATCACGGGACTTGGGGTCACTGGCGTCCCATCAACACACGCGATTATTTTCTGACAAATCATGTTCCACTTCCGAAGACAAAGCGTGCAGAGGTTTAACGAATATGGCTAACCTATAGTGGCAACTTCGCGCTTCAAAACTCTTCCGTGTTATCGGATAAATCACTTCACTCGCTGGTAAATATTTTTGTCGATTTTTGAAGTCACAGTGTAGGGAAAAAAATAAATAAGACGGTGTTCTGTAAGGAATAAAAGCGTCCCAGGTCCTGAAAAGAGGCAGTCCAGTTTCCTTTCAAATCTTGGATCATTGAAAAAAGGGTGTTTACGTTTATCCCGTCAAGGTTCATTCAGGACAGCGCGGGTCATTGTACTTCTGATCTGGAGCATGAAAAAAGAAAAGAGCTATACTGTTCCGGCATTTAGTTTGGACCCTACTATTTGTGCATCTGAGAGAAAAGCTACGAGCCATTAGAGTTTATGGGAGGGGTGGGGGGAGGGGTACAGGGGGAAACTGGAGTGTCTTCTCTTCAGCTGTGCACCTCAAGTACGAGGTGCGCAGCTCAAACTTCCATATTACTCCTTTCACTGCTCCACTCCGTGCAACCGCGGCACAAAGTAGTGCAATGGAATGGGAAGAAAGCGAACAATATTTTTTCAGCTGGATCAAGCAGCCCCAAAAGTTGCATCGTCACGGCGCTCGTCGCTATTGGCCGTTTGCTATCCGCGGATAAACCAATCATCGCCCAGTAAATGCCAAAAAAAAAAAAAAAGAAAGCCTGAGCTCTTCTTTTTCGTGTGGTTGGTTTAGCCGGTGTAGCCGGCAAACCCAGAAAGACGGCAAGCGACGCGACGCACTTTTGGCGGTGGTCGGACATGATGTGAAACAGAGTTCAGTTGGGTCAATCAAGGCGAGTGACAAAGTCGCAACGTCGCGGCGTTCGCCATCTTTCGGCGTGTGTGTGTGGGTGTGCGCTCTCGGGCTAAGCCAATGGACCGCAGTGAATGCACCGTGTCCCTGCGCTTTTAGTGTTTGCGTCTGTATTTGTACGCATGCCCTCCATAGCCGCTGACGGCCCAAGATACGCGGGGAGCGACTTGGGTCCACGCCTGTTCCCTCGTGATTGGTCATTCGGCGCTCTTGTTGGCTGAAGCCACACTCTTATTGACTGTGGAGCGGCAATGAGAGGACTCGACATCGCCTTTAGCACGTTCCAAGCACCTTTGCTTCATGCACACGTATGCTTCGAACATGTCTGCAAACAGCTTTTTGTATGACCAATGTGACAGAAAGAAGAAACACGCCTCAGACAGTGTCTGCAGATGGTCTTTCGTACGAGCAGTGTGACCGCGGTTTTACGCCGTCTGTGAATATAGCCCTTACTATGGCTGAAGCGGAGTAAAGAGGTGTTCGTAACACAAAATAAAGCGAAAGAAGTATGCGTAACATGGACGTAGAGGGTTCTCTTACCCAGGGTGCACAAGATAGCGGCGGGCACGATGCTGTTGATCGACATCATCTCTCAGTCGCGATGGGACACTGCGGAACCTATATAGTCACCGCACGAATCGAGTGATCGGCCCTCGTCGTCGTCTTATATATATGACTTCCACGCCAACGGTCAAACCTTGATCGAGTCGCTTTCTCCTCTTATCGTTCATTGAAGGTCTCTCGGTCTTGGAGAGCGAGCGACTCTCATCGGTTTGGCGTCGACCTCCACCCACGAACAACAGGAGATAATCGGCATCGAAGGTCGGGACGCGATCGCAGATCATCTCGGCCGATTGCTCGCTCTACGAGGTTGCTGACCTATGCGGAGGGCAAGTTCGTCTGCTTCTTGCGGTGACGTCAGAACGACCCCGAGTTCTGATTGGCTGTGGTTGAAAGGATTTTTTAAATCAACCAATAAGAGCTCGGCCTTCTGACATCATCGCAACCCCTGTGCAAGAAGCAGACGAACTTGCGCTCCGCATAGTGGGATATTCACCAGACGCCATCTTGGACTTCATTGGTTCACACACTTGCGACTGCTTACGACCGGAGGCGCAAAAGGTCCGTTCACACACTTGCGCTTGACTACGACCGACCGACTGAGACAAAACAGGTTTTAAGCGTCTTTTGACGGCTTAAGACCGGCTGCGCAGCAATGCAGCTGGTCGATAAGTCGCCGCAAGTCTAAAAACCGGCCTTGTCCCAGTCGGTCGTAGTCGGTGGCAAGTGTGTGAACGGTCCTTAACTATCCTGACAACAAGAAAAGAAGCAATTTTTAAAGGATCCGTGCAAACGCTTATATTTTCCTAACTAATTTAAGTATGGAGCAATATGGCATACATCAAAATGTGCCCAATTAATTGTTCTTTTCGGAGCAACTGAGGTTAATATGATGTGGAAAAAAGATGTTAAAATTTTATTTGTTGAAAATGCAATGTACGCGCGGAAGGCGCAGAAACACCGAAACTTCTACAGCTATGTAAAATAAACGACAAATAAGAAAAATTCCAGAATATATAAAATGTGTCCCACACAAACGGCTATTGCTTCTGAAAGTTAGTGTACTTTAACTAATGTTGTGTGTTTTTGGTTCATCGGAGAGTTACAATCCGTAGCACGTATGTTCTTAAACGAAGGAATTGCTTATATTGGTGAAACACAGATAGCACACCTCAGATCCCCAGCAGAATGCTTTCTTTCTGGTCTTCCTTCGTTTTGTCATAGCCTTGATTGCAGTTTCTTTATATTTAGAATTTTTGTGCGCCTTGTTGGAAACATAAAACGTGCACTCAGACTCAGGACAGCCTTGGAAATTACAGTGATGCTTACCGACAATTATGTGTTAAGCAACGCCTCTGGCATAATTTAAGGTGCCCCCAGAGCTCTCGAGGTCTAAAAAATATGCTACAATACAGTTGAAGTATGTCAATAATGCTGTCTTTGTTACAACGACTGGTGCAAGCAGTTAGCCATGTTAGACAAGTGCAACCGCCGTTCCGAGGACTATGTTTTGACAGAGCACCACCTTGTGATAAAGTTTAAACCTACCGTGGAACCGAAACTAGAGTTCTTCGGCCATCCACGAGATTGTGGAACACAATTCTCCGCATTCAATTTAATTTCTTCACGGCGTTGGGAAACCATCGATCACCGGTGATCGATGGCCTATGGGCGCGGTCAGGAAAGAGTCAAAACCGGTTTTAAGCCTTGCATGACTGCTTTTTTTTTTTTTTCTTACTTTCATTTTCAATTTTGTTTTAATTCTCTCCACTTAAGGCCCGTTCACATATATGCGACCGAGTAAGACCGAGGGCAACCAGACCGGTTTTTAAGCCTTTTGTGACTTCTTAGGACCGGATGCGCTGCGGCGGAGCTGGTCCTAAGAGATCGCAAGAGGCTTAAAAACCGGTCTGGTCTCTCTCGGTCTTACTCGGTCGCAAGAGTGTGAACGGGCCTTTAGACTTCTACCTGCTTACGACCGGCAGCGCTGACAATCGCAAGCGACTTAAAACCGGTTTTTAGCCTCCCGTTCTTTAGCCTCTTGTGACTGCTGCGCGCGTAAGCGACTTAAAACCGTTCTTTAGCCTCTTGTGACTGCTGACAACCGTCTGCAGGGAGGGTAAGCAATCACAAGAGGCTTGAAACCGGTGTTTAGACTCTTTGGTTGTAAGCAGTCGGAAGTGTGTGAACCAGTCTGCTAAGGCTGGCAATCTTGAGCTTCAGGAGCGCGTCGCAAAAACAATGTAGAAGCTGGCCGTGCTCAGCAACCACGGAATCAGGCTGCCAGCGAATATGGCCTCCGCCAATCCGTTGAGGCGGTGGCCGTACTGTGAGCGTCGCTTCAAGTGTGCGACTTGTGATTGGTTCCGAGTATGACGCCGTCCGGATTCGGACTCGGGACTAATCACAAGCCGCCCACTCCCGGCGACGCAATGATTGGTATACATGGGGGTATCTTTGTTACGGATTAGCACAACTGTACGAGGTGCGATCAAAAAGATTCCGGGAACAACAACATTTATGACTTTCCGAGCCCCCTCACATACGCGAACATGAATTAAATCGAATGCACATATTTAAATGTATCGTTCAAGTATCTTTGAAGGAAAGCCATTGTAATGATCCCCGCATTGTGTTATTTTGGACTGACAGCGAAAAATATAGGCGGCCACGTAGCGCGCCCGTCGATTTTTATTTCGTACAAAATCTAAAACAAATCCTTCTTGCATCATTTTTCAGACAACTTCATCGTTGTCAGAAGGTCGATGCAAAAACTGAAACTTCGGGAATGATGATATCAGCCAAAACGCATCGCAAGGCCGGACCGCCGTGTGTGAATGACTAAAGGGCACATCCATTTACAGATGATCAGATTATGCAGAACCGTGCGATGACGAGAGTCCGAACACTCGTTGGAATGACCGAAAGAACAACGGGGGAAGTTCATTGGCTAAACGCACTGCAGGCGTTGCCTGCACTCCAAGAAATCTGGACAGTCCACTTGGGAGAACCAATCGCAGCTATGTACCGAGAGAGATGGATGCATGACGGGGTTGAAAATAAGTTTAGAGCTTACCAGGAAACAGTACGCGCGGTGGCACTGAGTATGGTAAACATCATGCGATATTTTTATTGATACCATTAGCCTTATCACAGGGCTATTACAGGAGTGGGAGGTATTGTTAAAGAAAGGAAAATTCATAAAACACACTTATACATACACGTCCACCCAAAGAAATAAAAAATAAAGCCGTGCACGCATGCCGGCACGTAGTGATTAAACAGAGTAGTGTTTAATGACTTGCACAAATTACAACGCTTTCAATGTTCTTCAGCAAGGCCACAGAAGATGTAGAAGCCACAGTGTCACTCGGCTGTCTGTTCCATTCTCTGATGGCTGTAGGGAAAACAAACGATATTTTAAGCAAGCATTTCTCACACATCCTTGTACAGACCATTGTACAGACATTGTTATACGATTGAGCCGTATTTCTCCAAGAAAAACATTAGAAAACACTCGTTCTTTTTTTTTTTCTTTTTTTTTTGCACGAACCATCGCACATCGCAGAATTGAGTTCATTACCGGCGGAAGTGGTGTGCCGCCAGGCTATGCATCTTTTTTTTCTTTTTTTTATCATTATGTCCCCCTGCAATAATGCTTGTATAGGTGCTGCGGGGTTTTCATGAATAAAAAATATTCCCTTCTGTGTAAACTGTGCCGATGCCTAGAATTGTCTGTATACTTGCAATGGAGTCTAAAGCTCAGCGGCTAAGCACCAATATGGCGACGCCGATAAGATATCTAGGAATGGAGTACCAATACTCTAAGCGTAGATTATAGCTACGCTTAAAGTAGGCACAACCGTGACTCATGATCACTTCACGAAGCTACCATTTTAATTGCTTACCACGTTGTGTAAGGCAAACAGTTTCCCCAGTGACTCTGCTGTTACTGCCACCTCCGAAAGCAACTGTATACTTTGAACTGTTGATTTGTTAAATATTATTTTTTAAAAATGGCACGATGATACATCAGAAACTGATAAAATCCGAAAGAAAAAAAAAAGGTCAGGATGCACAAAACTTTTAGGCGCCAAAGAGGGTCACTATACGCAAAAACACGAGGTTGAACAACAGCTAGCCTTCTCTCCTTTTCGTGTTTCGCTGAAGAACCGAAAATAATAGGCCTATTTAAATAATAAAGTCCACCGACAGAATTTGCATTGGAGGACCATTATTTTTACTTAGACCTGTATCTGATCCCCGATTGTCCGCTAAGGTAAAACATCAGGGTGCGATCGCTGACGCCTAATGCAACTTCGTCATTATTGGTAGTTCGATGTTGTCTACAGACGCCCGAGTTTCCCAGGTATACAGAGGGGACAAATTGATCCAGCAAACTTTCTATAAAGTCCGGCTTTGGATTAGCAAGCGCGACAGAGTTGCCAGAGCAGAAGGACAGTCCGTCATGTCTCCAACCAACAGCCCTGACTTCATCCTCAGGGTAGCTTACCTGCCTGTAAGTTTGCTTGTGTTCTTTCCTTAAAATAGTATACGTAATAAAGCATAAAAAGTTTTTTAACGCTATCTCCCAATTCTAAAATTTTGTCCGTCCGTCCGTGAAATTCCTGCTAAATTTAGCGGATAAATTGATATCACGAGGCCTATCGTTTTCAATTGATATCACGAGACACGAATTCAGGTTCTCAGCTAAATTTAGCGGGAAAATTGTATGCCACGTGACCTGACGTCACGGGATATACGGACCAATTCCGTTTCCCCGCTAAATTTATCGGAAAAGTTGACACCACGCGACCGGTACATTAATTCAGTTTTTCGCCTAAATTTGGCGGGAAAGTGACGTCACGTGACGTATACACCTTGGGAAAATTGACGGCACGTTACCTTTACGTCAAGTCAGTTTCCCCGTTAAGTTTGACGGGAAAATCCACATCTTGTTGCCAAAACATCGATTCAGTTTCCCCGCTAAATTTAGCGGTAAAATCGCGTCAAGTGACCTATACAACAATTCAGTTACCCGCTTTTTGAAGAAAAAAAAAATTTCGTGAAAAAAAATTTGCAAATAACTATAATCCCTTTAATTTTTTTTTTTTTTTTCATTTTAGTGTACGTTTTGTTTCGAGCAACCAGCGTGTTAGAAGGCTGCTCTAATGTTATAGCCGCTGACAGTTTAAGAAAAGCAGGGCGGTGCGAGTCATGAGCGTCTAAATATTGTTCCGCGGCCAATAAGATTGCAACTTTTAGCCGATAAGAGTGCGAATGATGAATCGCGAAGCAAAAAGTCGTAAACATAAGAAACCACGCCCTATGTTTCGTAGGCTGTCAGTGATTGTAGTATGTTAAGCGTAACTCTTTTCATTAAGTGGTTGTATGAAGAGGGAATCTGGTCGGTCCCGGGGAATAGCTCCAAATAATTTAAAAAATAGATAATCAATTTTTTTTCAGTAATCTTTTGTCACCGACGGAAAATGATAGACGAATGTATGGATTCATATAAATATACAATTAGGCTAACGTATACAGACTTAAAGAAATAAGTATACAACCTCTCTGGCGTCGGCGCTCAAAGAGCGATACGTTCGGGAATGATCCGAACCAAGAACACTCGATGACAGCCGAGAATGGGCTGGAGCTTAGCAGAAAAATACGTGTTAAGAAAGCAAAACAGGGTCCGGCGGGGTTCGAACCTTGTTCGAACCGCGTGCGTAGCCAACTCTACCAAGGTCATGCAATATTGAATATGCAGTCACACCTGCGAGCTTATTGCCTCGAAATGCATTTATACTCTGTTTCATGCTTAGTGTGCAACGCTGTCAAAGCTAGTGGCACGAGCATGGGGCTTGACCTTGTTGATTATTTGCACGCGTTCTCGCGCAAACAAACCCATAGATGAAGCCACGCGCTCGCGCCAGTAGCTCTGACAGCGTTGCACGAAACCGAGTATAGTGTGTACATGCCGGTTTAAACCTTGCGTTGAAAGGGGCCCGTCGCCACTGGATTAGGGTGTGCCCTGCGCAAAACCACTAAAATCGCTTTCAACTCAATTGAGCCTTAGTAGAAAAACGTTCGGCTGCTACGTTACGTTACGTTTTGAATGTTCTAACCGCTTGTGAAGATGCACGACGGGATCATTTTCATATAGTGATAGGACGGGCATAATAGCAATGTATAAGCATCATCGGAATGCTGACGAACCTTCAACAGAGTCTACATTCCTTTCGATTGTTATTTTGCTTTGAATCGTCGCTCGTTTCTACACATCTGCTATAGAATAGAGGTTTGGGCCTTAGAGCGAAGTTTAACTTCATTCAGAGCAAAATACAAAATGCACGCGTTTTCCCTTAAGCACAGGGTGTGCGTTCCTATGGGAAAACGCGTGCATTTTGTCTCTATGCCGGAGAACAACAGGAATCATTTTTGTTCATGGGTCGTAGCGAATACTATGCAGCTTTATTGAGATTGTAAAAGTGTAATTGCGTTAGTTACAGTATTTTGCTCCACCAGTGAACAGGAGCAGCGCAAAAGTAGACCGGTTGCTGCCTGCTTCAATTTGCATATCGAAAGTCGCATAAACACTAGCGCCAGTTGAACCTCTAGCGTACATTAGAACAACCCTATAAGGTAGCCAACGAGCGGCAAAAGAATATTATTTTTTACTGATTTTTATAAACGGGTTGGTATTATTTTTATTACATCTTTGAAAAAGATGTAAAATAACATAGAGTAGAGGAGATACGATCATCAAGCATGACAATGTTGCTGTGGACATGTCTGATCCATCATATGAATTAGATCATTATTTTAGTGCTACAAAACATTCTGAAAATCTTGATCTTCTATTTTTACATTCTTATCAAATGTTTCTCAATTCCAGTTTCCCCTCTACGTCATTGAGGAACAACGGAACAACCAAACGCATGTCTTTGGCATTACTGGATCAGTTCTGGACAACATCACTACCGCCATGAACATCACGTGAGATATACAAGCGGGGGGAGGGTTGTGTTCGAACAAAACTTATACAAACTTGAAAAGACGAAGAGGTGATGAAATTTTAGGCAAGGTGGAGCAAGCTGCCGCCCGTTATGAAGGGTATAGCCATTACCATCTATCCACCTATCCACGTGCGTCTCCGACTTACGTGCTTGATGTGCTTACCGTGTCAAAAAAACAAAATGGCCCCTCGATTTTAGCTTGATGACGTCATACAAGTGTCATGCTGTCACCGGCCGCGATCCTGGCGGTGTGACAGCAGCGGTTGTGGATGTGGCAGACGCCTGTTCCACTGCAGGTCGCTCTTCAGCTTGTCAGTCCACGGGAGTTTCGGCAGCCAGAGTTGGGACGCCACGACAACAGTGCCACTTATTGGTTCTCTCGTGCTTTCTTCCAACCGCTAAAAAAATCTCGCCACCCGCAAAATGGTAATTTCTCCCTCTAGACAACTCAGAAAACCGCTAAATTTAGCAGAAAACCGCTAAATTGGCAATACTGTAGTACGGGCGGCGATTGATCGCTTTTCAAACTAAAAACTCAGGTTGCCGTTTGCGATGTTACGTTGAGTTTGTCCTTCTTATTAGCCTCCGTCTCGGGTTCTAGTACGTCGGCTTGCAATGCTGTGGGATGAGCATGTGGACTGCTCAGTCTGTTATGCTTGATAGGAAACAGGCGTTCAAGCAAGAGCTTTCCGACGCAAGCCCTCTAGATTTTTTGCACGAACAGAAAGGCCGATATGCACCAGCATCTGTTTCTGACAGCTCGTCAAAGTGATGGCGCCGACTTTCAAACGCCACACGCGCAAACACATCGCCCTTCAACACACCCACTTTCTGTGCATGCAGCATGCACAGATCACATTTTCCCACGGGAGCTGCGGGCACTGCCAGTGCCCGCAGCTCCCGTGGGAAAATGTGACCTTTCATAAACAATTGGTTATTGCACACTATATGGCTTGGTTTCGTTACTGAAGTTGTTATCAAAAGCCATGATTATGAAGCGTTATTACGTTTCAAAACTCTCAGATCTGTATTTTCCTTGAACGGACCATGTCCCTCCGCGGACATTGCTTGCTTGAGTGAAGGGGGGGGTCACAATGTAGCAAGGCCAGGTAGAGTCAGCAACGGAACCCAGCAGAGGGGAGAGGGGGGAGGGGGTTAAAGGGGTACTCCGCCGATTTCTTCATGGTCCCCGATTTGCTTGAAATTTTGCTAAACTCGCCAAACAACATCGCCAAAATAGTATCCCAAATATTAGGTCGAAATAATTTTTTTTCACGAAGTTATTGAATTTACAATTTTGGTCCTCACCGTGTTTGTCAAACTGAAAGTCTCTACTGGCAACAATGAAAAAGTGACGTCATTGGAAGTGCCGGGGTTCACTCTTTGGACTGTAGAATTTGTTCCCAACTGATTCGAAGCAGTTTTATGGTGTCAAATGAATGCCTTGAAAGCTCGCTCCAGTCCCCGCGCTCCAGCACGGAACAAATAATTGGCATATTCTATTTTTTAGACTGCTCGCCCGACTGGCAAGCTGAACTTCCACTGACGTCACGGCCCTGAAAAGGGCGGGTATATTTGAATGTCTGTTTTTGCATCATTTTCATTTGCCGATTTCGCAATAACTATTATGAATTTCACGATATTAAATAGCATTCCAGAAAGGGTAAAGGCCTGGGAGTCAGAAAATATAGTTAGTTGAGGTAGCTCAAAAATCGGCGGAGTACCCCTTTAAGCACTGCGCCAAGCTAACACACTCATCTACCCCCCCCCCCCCTTCCCTACTGCGCAGTAGAGTAGGGAATGCGTATTATATAATAATCTAGCAGGCGCGGAGGCATTTCAAATTCAAATTGCTACTCGTTAAAAGCCTCCTTCAAGTGCTTCGCACCTTCACAGCATTTTATGAAATGTCTAGCGAGGCGATTTTCGGTATTTACCTCGAAACACCGACATACGTACGTCAAAAAACTTGTTTTTTCGTAGAAAACAATAAACATCGGAAATTTAGTCGTTCAATAAATTAATTAATTAATCAATTTGCGTCTAATGTGATTTTATTAATGATATCTTGTAAGTATTCTTCTCCAGACGCGATAGCAATTTGTAGACGCCGGTTCTGATAAACGCTGGCTTTTCTAGGAGAAGCTAAACATATAAATTAGTGCAGAAAATGACAAGGATTTGAAGTAAACAAGACAAGAGATATTTTATATTAACGCGTGTCCTGTTTACTTTGTGTCCCCGTCTTTTTTTTTCAATCTATTTGATATGTTTATTTAAGATTAACCAACTAGCCCAGCAACGCACCTTTCTGGCATAAGCGACAGGAATTTTGGCTCCTGCCCTTTCGCCAGCTTTTACTCACTTTCCCTTGCCTATCTACGTCATTATATTTTTCAACGAGTCGCCCACGTAAAATCAACTGAAATACAGATTTACGTTACACGTCGGATGAATAATCAATTTATCACGCCATATCGCGCGATAAACGAACAGATGAAAGCCAAGGGCCCAAGGTATACGGAACGGTGAACAGAATGGAATCTTCTATAGGTGCGCTATCAACGTCACATGAAATTGCAGGTACAGGCTCGTGTTTGCCGAGGACCTGCAGTGGGGTGTCAAGCTCGCCAACGGAAGTTACACGGGCCAACTCAAGGCCCTCGCCGACAATGTGAGCGAAGCCGCGGTTAAATTGCTTACAGGGAGTTTCAGGGGACCGTTTTCGCACATTCGATACGGATGGGCCCTCCCGTACGAACTGCGATTGCGTAAGTTTTCTGCGCTAGCACATGCGCAGTTCATATTGCAGGGCCCATCGTATACCTTATCGGACGTGCAAAGACGGTCCCCTAAAAGTCCCTAATACTTCGTACAAAACGAAAAAAAAAAAAAAAGAAACAGTCTGCAGAAACTAATTCAGGCGTGTTTCTTCGATGTGTGACGGTCTTGTAACATTAATCATACAGAAACTACCTGCAAACATGTTCGAAGCGTGTATAACATGCTTGGAAAATGCTTGACGTGTTTCCCAAGATAATGTTATAATCATGTTTGCAGCGAACGCAGTGTCTTTTGTATGATGTATACAAGCAGAGAGTGTGGGCTTAACGATGAGACCAATATTAGCCATACGGGTTTACACAAGTGTCCGACGAACTCATTTATTTATTCATTTTATTTATTTATAAATACCGTGAACCGAATTGGGCGGATTATACAGGAGTGGAGCACAAGTGAGGAAAAACAAAGAGTACAACCGCACTGGCTCGCACCATACCACACACAAAAACAGCAAAGGTAGGCAATGTTATAATGGGTACATGAACGTAAGAACCAAAAAAAAAATTAATACAAAAAAAATTAATAATATCATTCGAAAAATTGATATTTTTCGAATGATCTTATTGCACCGCAATTTCCAACATTTCCAGGAACCTTGTTCAAAGTTTTTAGTGCTCTAACAAAAAAACAAAAAAGAAGAGTATTTGTAGGTATCATTATTAACTCGCGAAATTTGTGAAGGCCTATTGTGCCCACTCCTTGAATTTTTTTTTTTTTTTATACGTGGTTGGTAGGAAACGAGAAGTGTTTCTATTGAAGGAGTTCCCTGAAAGAATAAACAGAAACTTTGGCCTGGCGCGGCGTATACACTGGAGAGGGAACTTGAGCTGTTCAAACACACATGTGACCATTCGACTGTAGCAGGATACGATAAAACGAGCTGCCTCTCTCCGATTTCTTTTTTCCAATTTATCGAATTGGTTTTTGCAATACGGGTCCCATATCATGCAAGTATTTTCCAGGGTAGGTCTCATAAGAGCTGTGTAAGCTGTTAGATTCACCTAACACATGGCATGCTGTCGATTTCGCTTGAACAGCTATAACCTTTTTCTAGCCGTATTTCACAAATTGTCGAAGTGGCATTTCTACGTTAAATCTACCGATATTTTAACTCTCAAGTACTTAAAATGGTCAGCTAGTGCTACGAGGTCATTTCCTATTTTATATGTATATGAAAGTATGTTTGTTCCTTTCCTTGTGATTCTGGCGAACGTGCTTTTGTCGTGATTTAGTTTCATTTCCCATCTCTCACATAATCGTTTTTTTTATCCTGATTTGAAGGGTATAGCAATATATGGGTCATCTTTGAACATTCTCACTGTGTCATCGGAGCTTACTTCGTCGGCGATATCATTAATATAACATAAAAACAAAACAGGGCCCAAGACTGATCCTTGTTACACTCCCGACAGAAGTTCACAAGTAGCTGAAACATTTCTATTGACAGTCACAAAATGTGTCCTGCTAGCTATGCTCGGATCCATTCAAACTCCTTATTAACGCCGTACATAATGATTGTTCTACGAGTCCATAGTGAGATACGCGATCAAGGACCTTCCAATTCAACTCGTCCTCTTTTATTTCAACTTGAACGAAAGTTTAGCTTCACTTCAGTTTAAATTCCTTTCTATCATTTTTTTTTTTTTCTAACTTACCTACGTGAATTAGTCTGGCCCCGATAGTATTCGCTAAAATGAATAATGCAGTGCAGTCTGCCTATGGTTTCCCCTCAGAGTGACCGCGTGGTACGCTTTTGATACTTAAAAGAAAGCGCTATAGCGAATAATATAACTTTCCAGTAAATAAAGTAACCGGATTGCTTTAGTGCCTCCTTATTTGGGGCACCCGTGATCGAAGCCTTCACACCTCCAATTTATAAGCACTGAATTGTACTAAGTTAAGTAAGATATCATGCAACACCTTAGTATTTAAACAGTAACAAACCTTTGGGAGTGACCAGTGTTGTACGGAACGGCGTTCCAAGGAACGGCGTTCCTGGAACGCGTTCCTTTGAGGAGGAACGAAGGAACGCCGCCGTTCCATTTTGCATCGGTGGAACTGGAACGGGAACGCGTTACATTTTTACTGGAACGAAAAGAGTAACGGCGTTCCTTTTTTTCGTCCAGTGGGGTAATTTTTATTTTGTTTCGAACAGGGCAATTTTGAAAGGACAAAAACACTATCTTTACGAAGTGCAGGATCTCGTTATCTTTTCGGCTACTAATCTTGTGGATTATATTGTGTGGTCCTCGCTTGCTAACAGTTTCGGGTGCAGGAGAGCTGGTGGACATTGATTCATTTTTGAGTGCCCGAAACTGCGGTACAAAAAGCAAGGCTTTTAGTCGTAGGAAAAGACAAAGAAAGAGGGTTGTTTCAAGCTCAGCTACTTTCTTTGGTTCCACGAATCCTCATACACCCACAAATCTAAGGCCGACTACAGCCACTTGTGAACTTCCATAACGAGGCCTAGAGTTACAACAAGATCACAGACTGCCAGACATCGAACGCACCCTTCTGTCCCGAACATTGGTCACTTAAAAGATACACCAAAAAAATATTTATTCTCTTGTCCCCTTCCCTCCCTTCCCTCCCCTCCCTCCCCCCCCCCCCCCCCCCCACACACACACACGCACACACACCTTCAAAATGAACAAGAAAGCCAACCTTACAAAGAAGTAATTGTAGTTTTTAAGACGGACCTTCCAAAAGCCCTACCCTCTCCTCGAATTGCTCGTCTTGCGGCCAGCAACATCGAGAAGCAACTGTTGTTAAGTTCGAACAGGGGACTTCGCTCAGTTGAAACGTGGGAGGTTGCTGTGAAACGCACGTACAATGTTGGGTAAAAGTACATTCGACTCGTCTGAATCGTCCACTACAAACATGAATATGTTTAAAAGCTGAGATTTTTAACTTGAATATATCAACAAATGAAACCCTGCTTCCGCTTGTTTTTTTCTCTTGTTGCCCTTCCATAGGACCTACAAACTCGTATGTTGACTTCTAATGCGATAGGTAAAAAGAAAAATCTCTGCTTGATTAAACTAAATATAGTAATTAGCAAAATACAAATGTAACGTATATGTAACGATACGTTCCATTTTTTAAACTGTAACGGGAACGAGTTCCTTTTTCACAGATGTAACTTGTAACGGGAACGCGTTCCAAAAATCAAAAGGAACGAGGAACGAGCTTTCGTTCCTTTTTTTGAGGAACGTGTACAACACTGGAAGTGACTCCTCAAGTACCTCGAAGGATAAGTCCGATAGCATGTAACCCCTTAGCCTTAAAAGGGGTAGCAAACCATTGAAATTGATGAAATAAGTCCACATAGCATGTAACACAATATCATTACAACAGTAACAAACATTTGCGTGGCGATTCCTTGCTTCGTGAACCTATACTTGATAAGAGATGGCGCAGGACGAAACTAAGATCGGAATATGGCTGATCTGCCCTTCTTTAGAAAGCGGACCTGGCACTCGGTCCTCACTACCCTGTGCTGGAGCACACCGAGGATTTCGAGCCCGCCCTGCCACATAATCAGGTTGCCATGGACATCATGAGTGGCATGCAAAGGGCGTTCGCGTCCAACATCTTCGCCTGCTTCACCGCTTTCAGCACTGAGGTAACGCATATTCAAACAAGCTGCATTGATGACGAGCTGGGCAAGAATAACGATTATAATCACCTTGCTGTGTTTGGAGATTTTTTTTTTTTTTCCCTTGTTCCTCTTCTCCAGAAATTATTATCGCTAAATTGTATTGTCTTTTTTCATGACGTCAATAAATTTACAAGGCTGGTGGTGGCCAGATTAGCTAACAGCCTTATGGGAAGTTAAAGAGCTACGCTGGACATGACCGTTACACTCCCTAGTGGCAGAAAATGTTGTTTCGCATCATCTTGCAATAGGGTTTGCCGTCAAATCCCGTTGACGGATTAGAGATAATTTGTTCTTTTAGAATATGAGCACGAACTGAGACGTCATCTAGAAAGCTTCGTAAGGTCTTGTATTTATTATACACGTCCTATCTTCATTGCTGCACGCTTCCATTGTCATCCGTCTACGAACGGGCCGTGTTTTCTTTTCTCAGAAAGGCGATGATTAGTTAGTGCATGGAGCGTGAGGTAATAAACAGCGGAAAGTTCTGGCGCTGTTAGATGTTTCTTTCACTGCGGACTTGGAGCTTTATTCTTCTTTCGGGAATAGGCATCACAAAAAACATTCCTAAACATTTCCTTTGGAATGTCGGAGACCTAGTTCGAGTAGAGTAAAACCGAGCAGAATACACGCGGAACGCCTTGCCCCTATGCGAGGCAAAACAACTACGACGGGACACAAGTTACGTCATTCCTCTTAAAAAATATGGAGCTTAGGGCGGTGTTCAAATAAAAATAAAATGTTATCAGTCTTTCGAGGTCACTCTATAGATGGCGAACTATACTGTATGCGACTAAAAGTCCGTTTATCTTTGTTCGAGCGGTGTAAAAAGGAGCTTAGTTTCCTAGAAACCGCACAGCAGCGGCCGCCATTTTGTCCGAAAAAACTTGCGAAACTTTGGCTGCAAGTCTGAGACTTCCAAAAGGTACTTTTCTCAAGTTCTTCCTCTCAGCAACTACAATAAATTCGTGATTTGCTCGTGGGAGCGTGTTTTAACTATTATAGTGCCTGCAGGAACGCGTCTCCGATTGTTGTGTTCACTGCGCTATTATTTGTGGTCAATCGATTTCCGCCTGACAATGTCATACAAGTGTCATGCTGTTGCCTACCGCGATCCTGGCGGCGGCACAGCAGCCGAGGTGGATGCGGTAGACGCCTGTCCTGCTGCAGGGCGCTCCTAGCTTGACAGTCCATGGTGGCTTCAGCAGCCACGAGTTGGGACACGTCGATCTCAGCGACACTTGCGTTTACTCGCGCTTTTTGCCGGAACTTCTACGACCAACCGCCAGGATCGCAACATCCATCAGCATGACATAGACAGCCTAGACCGAAGAGAGGGTCCATCTCGAACCACGGGTAGCGTGTGCAATTTAATGGCAAGGGCCCCCCGCGGGGATTAGTCGTAAGTGCGCATGAGCAGCATTTTCGCGTGGCGAAGAGGAAAGTAGGCGAAAAGGAACTATCGATGCTCTCGCCTCCTCCTTGCAGCTTCTATTGCGAACGCGGTCCATTAACCACATGACTCCACTCGAGCACTTGGAATCTGTAGTACAGGACACGCAGACTTCTGTGACATATCGTTTGCTGCTCCCGGTCGGGACAACTTTTGATGCATGGACGGTATAGGACGCTAAACAAACCAGTCGGAGACGCGTTTGAGTCACCACAATTTGATGAAGGAGATCTGTGTTCACCATTTTTTGTAGGTGTGGATCACGGTCATCAGCGTTCTCCTCTTTCTAAGTGCAATGACAGCGCTGCTGCGCCCGGCCAGTGACTTTTGACAGAGTCGTCCGATCTCTGCTCACGTACTTCGAGGTCATGCTGCAAGAAGGTGAGAAAATACGGCTCAACTGTAGAAGGTAAGCAAAGAGCTGACGCCTCAAACCTGACATAACTTCCTTGTCAAGGTGCTCACACAGGTGTCTTTTCGTGCAGTTTAATTCATTCCAAAGATCGAGAGGCTTTGCCTCGTAATATGAAGAGCAGGAAGCCCCGAAAGTCGCAACTCACTCAGGGGTCCTCATATACGACGGGATCGAGTGGGAGCAAGGGACTGGAACATCGCCGCCTGCTGCGATTGGTCAGTGGGCCATTTGCAGCAGGCGGCGATGTCCTGGCTCCCGCTTGGTCCCGGTTAAATCCCCGCCGTGTAGACTAGGGCCCCGGTTCTTTTTTTATTAGGAAGCAGCCTGTAACTCTAAAACTGATTCGACTTTCCAGCATTCGTTCCAACCTAAAATCAACAAAAAAAAAAAAAAAAAAAAAAAAAGTTGCAGTGCGATACGTATAC